>NC_056727.1:100853647-101046147 GCF_019279795.1 Protopterus annectens | reverse complement strand
TACCAAATTTAGCACATGACCTAATAATGGGAAGTACCCCCCCCATAAAGATTTGTGGAAACAGTGGGAGGAAGATAGTTTGAAGATACGTCTTCTAAAAGATTGTCTTATTACCAAGGGACAGGAAACAGCTATTAAGTAAGTCTACAGAAATACCTCTGCCTAACTTAGAAAATGTGCAGGAGAGCGACCACTAGACACATTCATTAAAAGTGCATAAATCCAGCAAATATCAGGGCACAGTTTAATAAGGCTGCCCTAAAGGTACAACAAATGTAGGAAAGAACACAGAGAGAACTGTCACCATTTAAAAAGCTATGTCAGCATACAGCTATGGCATAGCACCCTGCAAGAGCAGAAACTGTAGAAGAAATGGAGTTAAAGAGGAAAATATTGTAACCTGAGCATTGTATAAAGTGGGGAGTAGAATGGTCATTGCAATGTGAAGATGTTGCACATTAGGTACTAGAAATGTACAGAACTAAAGAAAGGAGAGCACTCATTGAAAGGGTGCTGGTCAGTCACTCAAACACAATAAGAGCTACATGAAGAAGGAAAGAAAGTAGTTATACGGAGAGACATAAAATCCATGAAGAGAATCCTGTTGATGTTTTGTTTGAGCCAAAATACAGTGATATCAAAAAGATGAAAGAGGGTTATATGTATCAGGCTTATGAAGGAAAGCAGTAAGCAAAATTAAAGCAGGCAGAGATGACAAATGAGAGTAAAGAATAATGTCACGAGTTGATTTTTCTAGAAGAGCTAGCTACAAAAACAAAATCACCACTAATTCCAAGGACAACTACAAAGCATTCTATAGCTAAGTCAAGAATCTCAATGGCAACACCCAGATCTGCTCTGAGTTACAGCACAAAGGCAAGAAAATCACAGAACAAACTGATATTGCCAACATCCTGGCAGATAGGTTCAGTGCTAACTTTACCCCCCTCTCACCCCCTAAAGGGCCCATATCTATACAGGAAGAATGCAGAGTCCCTGTAATCACAACTACAAAGGTAAAAGCTGCACTCTCTAAAGCCAAAAACACAGCATCCATGGGATCGGACAACATCCCAGGCTGGGTTTTAAATGAACTTCAGAACGAACTGGCTCCCCACTTAAGCACCATGTTCAATAATAGCCTTGCATCAGGCTTTGTGCCCACTGAATGGCACACAGCAACAGTTATCCCACTCCACAAAGGGGGAGCCACCACTGATCCCAGGAACTATTGACCTATTAGCCTGATGAGCCTGGTCTACAAGGCCATGGAACGTATCATCATGGAACACATAAACAAAGACATTGGTAACCTCCAAACTCTGGACCCCACCCAGTTCAGGTTTGTGAAAGCCAGATCATGCCTCCTGAACCTGATCGACTTCTTTGAGGCAGTCACCAAAGCTGTACATGAGGGTAAGGTGGTTCACACAGCCTATCTTAACCTCGCCAAGGCTTTCAACACCATCCCCCATTCTGGAATTATAGCTAAACTCACTAAACTAGGTATAAATCCCTACATCACAAGATGGGTTGCTAACTGGCTCACTGACAGAACCCACACTGTAAAAGTTGCAGACTCCAAATCTGACCTCAAAGCATTGACAAGTGGAGTACCACAGGTTCCATCCTGGGACCTCTCCTGTTTGATATCTACTTCTCTGATGTACAGGCTAACACAGAAGGCCTCTGGCTAATGAAGTTCACAGATGACTGCAAACTAGGAGCCATAGTCAAGTTCCCAAATGATGTGGACATCTTACAGAAGGGCCTCGCTGAGAGAGATGCCTGGTGTCAGAGCCATGGCCTCAAGCTCAATGCCAAAAAGTGCAGTGTCATCCCCTTTGGTAAAAACTCTGTACCCATGAACTACCACATAGGCAGCAATCTACTTAACACCGAATGCGTGATAAGAGACCTTAGGACCCAGGTGGACAGTAGTCTCCCCTTTGATAGTGACATCGCCATAGTAGTCAGGAAGTCCTTCTATGTGGCACACCTCATCATAAAAGGGTTCTCATCCAGGAAAGAAGAGGTCATTGTTCCCCACTACTCGACACTCATTAGACCCATTATAGTGTACAATGCCCCTTTTGGAATGTACCTCACAAGACATCTGCAGCAGCTGGAAAGGCCACAGAAGTACCTCACAAAGAGGATTACTGGCCTCAAACAAATGCCCTACACTGACCGCCTGAAAAAACTCCAGCTTTACTCCATAGCATATCGCCTACTCCGAGGTGATCTCTGCCTAACATATAAAGCTATGTCAAACCCAGAGCTGTTGGACATGCTACTCCTAAAGAAATTCCAGTCCCTCCAAGCTACACACTCTAGGGACCTAAACCTTGTCACCACAATAAACAGGACATACTTGAGGGATAGATTCCTGTCCCAGAGACTTCCCATACTCTGGAACAGGCTACCCATCTATGTCAAGCAAAATTCTTCATTAGCACTCTTCAAGAAAAATCTTGATGAGTGGATGGAAAATAGGAAATACACCCCGGGGATCACTTCTGTATCTCTGCTGGACAGTGGCACAGGAAAATAACTTTCTTGGGTGGAGTAAGCCAGGGAACCTTGTTGGCTAGGCTTACACAGGCCCTTGGGCCGATAGCCTAGTTCCTACCTATGAACCTATGGATACTCTAGTGCTTATGCAGGAAAGAAAGGACAAAGTACACTCTACCACATTTCAGGCTGATATTGATTAACTCCACAGCTGTTTGAATTTCATGTAAGCAACTTAAATTTTAATAAGAGCCAAAGGGAAGATGACTCTTTAAAGTGAGAAGGGAAATTAAAGTTGCTAGGGAAAAACCTAATCCAGATCTCTACTTCTTACTCATACCTTGAGTTAGAAAATTACTTTTACACAGTAAATAAGGACAGAGAGGAATCAAGATATCTACTGCTGGTACCCAAGCATTTATGAAATTTACTGATGAAATTAGCAAATAGCCATCTTCAGGAGAACAATCACGAGAGAGTCAGACTAAAGCAAGGGGTCTAGCAAGATTTTACTGGCCGAGTATACAGAAATAAGTTGAGAACTTTTGTGCTGGATGCCCAGAATGCCAGAAGACAGTCCCACACCCAGGCTTTAAAAATCATCTGATTGCAATGCCTGTCATAGAGAAACCTTTTGAATGCATTGCTGTGAGCTTTGCTGGACCATTGGCAAAAGTCCACCAATGGGTTTCCTTGCATTTTGTATTATGGACTTTGTAGATAAGTACCCTAAAGCTATGTAAGGTTAATGCTAAATCTATGAGTTAGTCTTTTTATTCTTCTGAAAAGGGAAACCTAAGGAATTGCAAAGAAAAACCCAGTATGTAATCTAGACTGGGTCCAAAACAAACCAATAAGAGCCTTTGCAGTGTGGAGGGTGTGATGTTCACTTCCTAAATTATGTTATGCACTTAGTTAACTTAATAAAAATCGAACTGTAAAATATAAGTGTAAAATACGCTCTACAAAATAATCAAATGGAAAATAGTAGGTAGTCCACAATTGAGGTAAAAATGGAATATTCTTTATTGAAACACACAAACAAGCCATCCTAGCTGAGTATAGTGAAAAGCATCAAATTATATATAATCAGGTTGTTTGGAGCAGGGAGTAGTTACAGAAGGTGGTTCTGTTAAGAACACTTCTTTCAGCTTTTCCCAGTTAGGGGTCACCACAGCTGATCACCGTCCTCTCATGATTGGCAGTGGAGTTTTACGGTGTTGAGTTGCCAGCCCGGCACCCAACCTTCCACAGAAGGCACACAGACGCACGCACTCACGCCTAGGGCCAATTGCATTAAAATTCCTTTAGCCAAGTCACCCTTCCCCCTTAACACCATAATGCAAGCAGAGACTGTGCTAACTAAAACTGAATTTAGAAAACTAAAGACGAATTACAATCTAAGACCAGTTTATTAACACTTTGTATAGGCTAACCATCTAGTCATAAATTTATTAATTAAGAAACAAACTAACTAAAAATGACTGACTGACTAACAAAAAGATCTACCAATAGACATCTACCAGATTAAAAATTAATAAATATAAATATACAACTTTGAACATAGATCGCTTTCATATCAAATAAATACTTCATCAGGTTTGTGTATCAAAAACTAATCATAATGTGAAAGAAGATGTGTATAGATATACAACTGAAAACCTAAGTAGGATGAAAAAAAAACATACAAATAATTGCTAAGCTGTAAATACAGTGATAAATGTTAAAAATAAAACACTATACCAGCAGCTATAAACAGAGGATAGTATAAATGCTGAGTATGCTTGCAGTTTAAAGAAAAGGGGAGGGGTTAGTGATGATGTAAGTCATTAATTTGAAATGGTAATTTATTGGTATTGTTATTGAAACCTGTTCAAGGTTAAAATTTCTTTATTTGAAGAAATCCAGTAACCATTTACTTAAGGTGAATGAAAGCTCTTATCATTTTGTTTATTGTTTTTAAGTGTGTTTTTATTAAAGTGTATATGTATATATATATATATATATATATATATATATATATATATATATATATATATATATATTTGTCTTGGTGATAATTTCTACCAGCTATCCATTTATTTGTTTTTTAAGTTGGTCTTGTCTTTTTCAGTTTTGTCATGTTTTAATTTATTGATAAGGCAACCTGGGATGTTGTCAAGGCTCATCGATACTGTGCTTTTAGCCTTAGCAGGTACTCAGATGAGCTGCTTTCTTGAGAAAATATACTGAGTAATATTCACGTGTATACATTGGATGACGACCAGTGGGGGACAGGGTGGTGAAGTTTGATCGAAATCTGTCAGCTAACAGGTTGTGTACTGCCTCCATTTGAGTATGGGTGTTGCCATCCACAATCTTCAGTGTGCATAGCTATGTATTCCCCTTAAAATTTTGTACTTACTTAAAAAAAGATTTGTGACATCATCTCCAAATACAGCCTTGGGTATGCATCACATGCCACACAGTGGATCTGTTAACACAGTTGTACAACTCTGCCTATTTCACATTATTACATCACTTGAACATCATATGCCTATATGATTATTATTGAAAAGGTGTGTGTGATTGCTCTGGTAGCATATATGGACATACTGCAAATGAGTTGGATGTGGTTCATGCAGAACAGTTAACGATACAAATGCTGTAGTCACACAATGCTGCTGAGCAATGACTGAATAATCCTTGTTAATAGCAAAACTGTTGTGCATACAATGAAATCCCCAAGTTTCAAGTGAATCGGAACTGGTTATATGTTTGTATATACAACAGCATTACAATACGTGAATGAAGCAAGGTGGATGTGCCTTTGTAATCAGTATGATATAATATTGCTGTATATCCCATAGTATTAATCATGATGGTAGGTATGCAAATATGTGCCATACTGCAAATGTCACTGTGATGGTTGAATGAGAAATGTGTGGAATGTTAATATACTCCACTACAACAGCACATGTCTTACTAAGGCATCAGTATACATTGTATCATCCCATGTCAACAGTCTTCAGGAAGCATATTACTACAGCTGTTATGGAAGGAATGTATAATAAAATGGAAGCAGTGACCATCAAAACAATACCTCAAATAACAGATTGGAATACATTGTTATAGGGCTACTGTACCTCCACACCTCAACATAGCACATGTGGATGACAGAAACACTGACATGTGCAATCATCATAGGGTCAGAGGAGTTTACTAAGATAATGGCAAGCATCACATAAAATCCGAAGTTATACCATTTGAACAGAAATCATTCTCTATCATGCTCTCTCTCTCTGTGTATGTGTGTGTGTGTGTGTGCGTGTGTGTGTGTGTATATATATATATATATATATATATATATATATATATATATATATATATATATATATATATATATGTATGTATGTAAAACTATATAAATATATATATATATATATATATATATATATATATGATGAAAGATAGTAGGGATATGTGTGTATGTATTTGATTGTATAACATACTGCCCCTGTCCATATGTGACATGTGAACCACCACATGACAGAATTAGCAATCATTATAGGGGGTCATGTCATCATTGTATGCCAAGAAGAAGATGTTTGGAGGAGTGATTGACATAGATGTGGACTTGCATGCTGTTTTTAAATTGTCTCCATTCTGATAGTTTAATAAACAAACACACGCTCAAGTTAACTAGCTGGTTGCACAAGCTACAAAAGACAGTACTTCATGCTAGCACCACCGCACAAGTCTCACTTTTATATTGTTATAGAACACTTTATTGCAGATTATATCATCAGTGTATGTTGAGAAAAAGATGTTGGTAGGAGTGTCTGACATGCTGCTCATAAACTGTCTCCAGAATGAGAGTTGACTGAACACACACACAAGGTGACTGCAGTAAGATTATAACTCCTACCTTCTTAGTTACACAGGCTAGACAACACAGTACTTTATGCGAGCACCATGGCACAAGTCTAATTTTTACACTGTCAGAGAGTACTTTATAGCAGATGACATCATCAGTGTATGGTAAGAAGATGATGTTGGGAGGGCTGTATAAAATTGCTGTGTAGTCATGTACTACTGTAAAAGTTTGTTCTGAATGAGACCTGAGTAACGGCATTAGGACATAGACTCATGCTCTTCTGACTATGCACAGATACAACATTAGACATATAGGTACACACACACAGGTTGTCTTTTGTGCAATTTGAACCCCTACCTAACTAGATAGTTCAGCTTAAGAACACAGTACTTAACATTCACGCCATCACAGGAGTCTGATATTATCATTGTCATAGTGGCCTTTAAGAGGATGACATTGGCATAATGTTGCAGGTAATATATACTGTTATGAGCCTTGTGTGCAAAGGCTGGACTTCAGATTTGCAGTGTGCAAAAATACATGTAAAGACATCCTGGTAACCTAGGTGAAGTAAGCTCTCATGAATAAATGTCACAGAACTGAAACATACATATACCTGTTTCTCAGTATGTTGCTTAAATAAAACACACACACACACAAACACACACACAGACACACACACACACACACACACACACACACACACACACACACACACACACACACACACACACACACACACACACACACCTCTAGTTTGGAAACAGCAGTATTGCAAGTGTTGATGTATGCATGTTCAAATTCTGATGAACTGATGTCCACAGTACTAAATGTTTCTGACAATATCAATATGATTTGATCAGTGATAACCAGTGTCCAGTGTCAGTATAAACCCATGACAAATGTAACAATGCAGTTGTGCTCTTTAATTCTGTACTGTACTTGACAGTGAACCAGTTACTAAGATATCATTTGCAAGTGAATTGCTGTAGGGCACACATGAGTCTGAGTATGTTTTAAGTGAAGAACATATATTTTCTATTCTTTCATGTTTACGAGTCTTTTGATGAGCTGGAGGATAACTGGACTATAACCATAGCAGACATGCCAAACACCTGTTTACATAGTGCATCTTCAAGAAACTGATTTGTGCAAACAATGGCAAAGTGGTAGCGCATGCAAGATTCCTATTTCATGGATACATGAACCTGAGACTTAGAAATACGTTATAGAAGAAATAGTTGACAGATACTTTGCTGTTTGTACTGTAGTTTATATTGGAAATGTGTCATAACTTTTATTGCATTAAGAACTGTTGCTATTGCCTTCCCCTTTTGCATGGAGTTAAGGGACAAGCAAACATGGTTCTTTGCTTAAATGGAAAAAATAGTAACATTTCTACTAGTTCACCTCACTAAACACAAACAGGCTAAACTGTGATGTGTGTCTGTCAGCACTCTGGTGTCTGGACAGTACTGATTGTAAGAAATACAGTGACTGTCTAGCTTTCTCTATGGCACCAGGTGTAAGATCAGTGAGTTCCTGGTCAGAGCACAAATCATGCAGGGTTTCAAATCCAAATCATTCTCTTTCTTTACAGATGATGTTTGGATGGCATTAGCTAAGTAAATGTGATCATAACTGCAAATGATATAAACAATGGCTACAGTAAAGTATGTCTTCCACAATTTTTATTATTAATGCCTACCTCTATACAGTTGTACAACTATTAGCTGCTTTGCAGACCTCCTTGCAAATCACAATTTAATTGTGTGTACAGCTTTCTAGAAATGACAAGGGGTGGTGCATCTTTTGAAATGATTAATATGACTCAACAGATATGCTAACTGTTTGTGTATGGCCAGATATCATGAAAAGTGTGTACAGTATGTTTCTTCACAGTAAGGACAGTTTTCACATCACAGTAGATGAAGTTTTCATCCATCATCACTTGAACATGTCACAAACAGAATCCCACAGATGATTTTAAAACATTCCACAGTACATGAGCACTGATAAATTATTGAATTAAGCTAGCATGTTAGTATTATCCATCAACACAGTCAAGTCAGTCTGCAGATATCATCTATAAACCTAACAGATACACACATAGAGGAGTTGGAGTGATGGGAGGAATACAAGGAGAGATGAATATATACCTGACAGTGTTTTTAATAACACATTAATGGTCATTTTTTGGTCTGTTGACATTATTAACATTACATGCTGTGTAGCATGACGTGAGTGACATAAGAGGAAGGAAGGCTTAGGAGGGGTCAACAGGCTTATGCCAAGCAGAACAAGGTTAAATAAATATGTGGAAGCAGTGGGGATGGATATCACTTCAGAATGATACTCATTTTTGGGCAGTAATTAATATAGCTCCATGAAAATCAAAACTGTGGCAAATTTTAAGATGTGGGTGATTAAATATATATTATACAGATATATTGTCACACTGGATGGTGCAGTGGTGTAGCGGTTAGTGCTGTTGCCCCACAGCAAGAGGTCCTCTGGTTTGATTCTCGGCTGGGGTGCCTTATGTGTGGAGTCTGCATGTCCTCCCTGTATTTGTGTGGGTTTCCTCCAGGTGGTCTGATTTCCTCCCAGATTCCAAAGACATGCAGTAGGTGGATTGGATGCTCTAAACTGGCCTTTGGTGTGAGTCTGTGCATGTGAGCATATGGTCCATCCTCTGAGGAGGGTTAGTCCTTGGGCTAGCAACTCAATCCTGTAAAATTTGAACCTGCTATGGAAACAATGAGTGTTGAAGGGAGCTTGTTACCTGATGTGCTGAAGGCATGGAAGTGAGTCAAGGATCCATGATATTACCACACTAAGAAATGATGACAGATGCATCTGGAATTAAACCCCTGAAGCTATTGTCAAAAAAATTCAGTCAGGTGATTTATGTCAACACTTCACATATGAAGTTGCATTTTGTTATATTCAACAGTCTGAATAAATGTTTCAAAAGTACTGCCTTTACTCTGCTTTAACTCTATGTTCCTTTAGCACAGTGAGTCTAGGAGGCCTTGTGCAGAGATAACCTGACTAGTGTGGCTGATTGCAGAAAAATCACCAGGTTTTGCCATCAAGAGCCATTCACCACCACTTGGCATTGGTGCATGGTGCCAAACTCCACACAAATGTGGAGGACAGTGAAGACTTTATTATATGCCATTTCTGACCATGTATGTGGAATGTGATTCTAATTTTTGACCAGATTAAAAGTGTGAAAATGGGGTACATAGAAAAGTGATGAAATAGGGACAAGCAGGGGGAAAAACAAAGGGGAAGCAATAAAGGCATTTGCAGGAGGGAATTAGGAAAGCACCACAGCTATCAACTTCTTTAACACTGTAATGTGAACATTACGAGAAACTTGTATGAATTTGGACTGTCACCACAACATAGATGGGTGACAACAATGCAGTTGTGTTATACAGCCAATTGAACCAAATCACATGTGTTGAGAAGACACATATGTGAAGTGGTGAGTTGTATATAGAACACATTTTTATGTGGTATAGGTGCCCATTTTTTTAATTTCCAGAAAAGAGGAATGTCAGGGAAAGGGCATAGGAATATCAGAGCCAAGTAGGTGGAGTAGGTGAGGAAGCAGGTGCAGACAAACAGGACAAATAAGACATACATAGGGATAGTGATGGACACAAAAGGTGGGGGACACCATGATTGGGAATAGGTAGGGGACATCAGAAGAAAACAGTGTGAATCTAGTCCTCACCCTCAGAACTGTCATCACTGTCCCCTTCCTCAGTTCCTTGTAAGATTGTTTGATGTGGGGCAGTCTTTTTTGAATTCTAAGGAGCAACTTCTGCAGATGGCTGAGGCAGGCACCAATGCCTTTTTCTAGCACATCATGCACCATGCATGGCAGATTTTGGCAGATGATGTAATCTCCACCTCTCCTTCACCAATGCATCAGCAGCCAGGACAATGCTACCCAATGTGGATGGGCCAAGTAGTGCAAGGGCTGAGGAGGCAGTACTGCCTGTTTGTGTCCCAGAGGTGTTGGTTGTTGGTGCATTAGCTGGAAGAGAGTTGGCAAAATGAGCCTCAGTGGCTAGCCTTGTCGCTTCACAGCAATAGGTTCATAGGTTGGCACTAGGCTATTGGCCCTAGGGCCTATACAAGCCTAGCCATAACAATTCCCTGGATATTTATTCACACAATATTTACTTCCCTGGACCCCTGTCTAGCAGGGTGACTGACGTGATCCCCGGGGTGAATTTCCTATCTCCCATCCGATCATCAAGGTTCCTTTTGAAGAGGGCCAGGGAGGCGCTCTGCTTGACATGTATGGGCAGTCTCTTCCAGAGTATGGGGAGTCTCTGGGTCAAGAACCTATTCTTCCAGCATGTTTTATTAATTGTGATGACAAGGTTTAGATCTCTGGAGTGTGTGGCTCTGAGGGATTGGGATTTCTGAGCATGTCCAACAGCTCAGGGTTTGACATGGCCTTGTATGTTAAGCAGAGATCGCCTCTGAGTAGACGATATGCCACAGAGTATAGCTGGAGTTTTTTTAGACGGTCAGCATAGGGCATCTGCTTTAGACCTGTGATTCTTTTAGTGAGGTATTTCTGCGGCCTTTCCAGCTGTTGTAGATGTCTTGTGAGGTACATATCAAATGAGGAATTGTACTCTATAATGGGTCTAATGTGGGATGAGTACAGTGGGACAATGACCTCCTTTTTTCTGGATGAAAAGTCCTTAGTGATGAGGTGTGCCATATAGAAGGATTTCCTGACTGTTGTGGCAATGTGGTTATCTAAGGTGAGACCACTGTCCACCTGTGTCCCTAGGTCTCTCATCACACTTTCGGTGTTTAGTGTACTGCTACCTATGTGGTAATTCATGGGTACATGTTTTTTCCCAAAGGGGATAACTATACATTTCTTGGCATTGAGCTTGAGCCCATGGCTCTGGCACCAAGCATCTGTAAGCCCCTTTTGTAGAATATCCACATCATTTGGGGATTCAATAATGGCTCCCAGTTTGCAGTCATCCACAAACTTTGTTTTAGTGTTGGCCTGTAGTTCAAAGAAGTAGATGCCAAACAAGACTGGTCCCAGGACTGAACCCTGAGGTACTCCACTTGTCACTTGTCTGGAGCTGGATTTGGAGTCAGCTACTTTTACAGTCTGGGTTCTGTCAGTAAGCCAGTTGCCAACCCATTGAGTAACATAGGGATTTATGCCCAGCTTAGTAAGTTTATCTATGATAACAGAGTGGGGGATGGTATTGAATGCCTTGGTGAGGTCCAGATAGGCTGTGTGGACAGCCTTACCCTAGTCCACAGCTCTGGAGATTGATTCGAAGAAGTCAGTCAGATTCAGGAGAGAAGATCGACCCTTCACGAACCCAAACTGGGTGGGATCCAGTGTTTGAAGGTTGCCAATGTCTTTGTTTATACGTTCCAAGATAATGCGTTCCATGCCCTTGCAAATCAGGCTCGTCAGACTGATGGAACAGTAGTTCCCAGGATCCAAGGTGGATCCCCCCTTGTGGAGTGGAATTCTTGACTGGGGTGCCATCTGTGTGGAGTCTGCATGTCCACCTTGCATTCATGTGGGTTTCCTCAGGGCACTCTGGTTTCCTCCAACATTCCAAAGACGTAGTAGGTGGATTGGACACTCTAAATTGGCCCTAGGTGTGAGTGTGTGGTGCACCCTCTGAGGAAGGTTGGGCCTTGGTTAGCAACCTGAGCCTGTAAAACCTGTACCTGCTACAGAAACAATGAGTGCTAAAGAGCGCTCATTGCCTGATGTGCTGTATGCATGGGAGTGAATCCAGGATTTTATATACACGTATATATATATATATATATTTAGAGAGAAATCAGGAGTGGAGGGGGTGAGACAAAAAAAAGAAAATAGATGATTAGAACCATTATATGTCACACTCAAATGCTTTATTACAATAAATATATTTTATTATTATATTAGTTATACAGCTTTCCAAATCCAAAACTGGATTGCAAATTGTAACAAGTAATCCTTGCAGTATGCAAATAATATGTATATGCTTTTAAAGATAATACAGATTAAGTTAACAGCACAGCATTAAAGCCGATTGTTCTGCAATAAAAATAAAATAAAAAAATATATATACTTTTGTATTTTGAATGCATTTGTTACTTGTGGGACTTGAACCCCCAAATCTGAATACATTATTATACTTACCTAATACAATTACCAAGAGCTAAAGAAGAAAGGATGCATGCTTGCTTTTACAGTTAAGATCTGCATGCTTAAGTTGCTAGTAATGTGAAGAAGAACAATAATTTTAATGATGTCATGTTCCTTTGTGCTGCATACACACTCCTTGCCTCCTTGAGTCTTTCGAATCTTTTAGTATGGGCCTCCCTGTTTGAAGAAATTTCCTGAACAGCTATAAAATAAAGAAGAAGAAAACAAGCGACATGAAAGCATTATGCATACCAGTCTTAGCTATCAACAGCTTTCTATTTTTCATAAAGTATGCTTGTATTATTCGAATGCATTCTATATTTTGTAAAATGTTACAAAAGTATTTATATATTCATGAGAAAATGGAACTGTTATCCGTATGGACTTCTTATACGTCATTGTTAGCACAGGCAGTTTTGGCAGGCATTTACATTTCTAAGATTGACAGGTTATGCTTTCAGCACAACTATATTTCTAACATTTGATTTTTTAATATTCTATGTTATTGGAGAGAAATGGAATGTACATGTCGCTGAGATTGGTGTCATGCTTCTGAGATGGCACAGGGCAACCTCCACAGCAGTGGTGGGCACAGTGAAAAGTGACTGGCATTCATAAATTGACTTTTCCATTGAAAAAGTATAGACATCCTAATAATTATGTGGAAAGCAAATATAAGTTACTTCTGTGGTATACCTTGGTTTGTACAAACCTTTATTTGTTTGGTGTTTTGGGGGTGGGGGAGCCACCTATCATTCTGCTATCCAAAAAGAGAAGTAGCACTCTACTATTCCACTTCATGCACACCGTGAAAAGTTAAATGGGGTCTAAACACCCTTCTCTTTCTTGCCTGAGGTCTGGCAGCAGCAATAGCATAGACTTGGGCCTGTTGCACACACACATACAGACGAGCAGCAGCCTCTAACATTCTTTCCCTCTAGTGTAGTTCCCATGGTTGTATTCCAATAGGTTTTGGAATTAAAGGCAAAGACCTACACTAAGTATACACGATTGCTTTATACCTGTTGAATAGGTGTGCCATCTTGGATTGGTTGAGTAGCATACAATTCAGTTGCTTATGTTGTAATTAGCATACGACAATGTTTACCATGTTTACTGAATACAAATCAGTGTGCAACAGTAGCAAGCTATGTAGGGTTTATTGAATCCAGCCCATAGATATAGACACACCACAAACATAACATTGATACTCTTAAAACACATTATGGCTAATAATCTTTCTGGAGGATTTTAACATAGACTAGACAAAACATAATTACACAGAAAGCAAAAATAAAAAAGTCAACACTCATGCACCTATTCAGATTTTCTCAGCAAATCCAACAACCAACTAGAACAGACAGCTCAAGCAAAAAATAAAGCAACTTAGACTGGATCCTTAATCCAATAAAAATAATACCAGCAAGGTAGGTGTACTCAAGGTAGCATATGTGTTAACAAGCCACTAGAAACGCATAAAAATATAGAAATCATGTAATATAGTTATATGTGCTCAGGAAAAAAAAAAGAGAGTCCAAGACTTCCTTTTCACTTCTGTTGTTTTGTTAAAACATTGACAGATATATTATTTATTTATTTATTTATTTACAACTTGTTTACTGGGGTAGTCCATTGAGCAGAGGAGACCCCATTTTCAATGCAGGCACAGGAAAAAAAGCTCCTTAAACAGTATACAAATTGAAAATTAACATATGTTCACAAATTATTACACAGTTTAAGAAATTGCAGTATACAATGAAAATAAAACTTCTTCTTTTGGCTTTTCCTGGTTAGGGGTCACCACAGAGGATCACCTGTCCATTCATGATTGGCAGTGGAGTTTTACAGTGTAAAGTTGCCAGCACGGCATCCAACCTTTCACAGAAGGCACAGACATGCATGCACTCATGCCTAGGGCCAATTTAGTGTGTGCAATCCACCTATAGCATGTCTTTGGGATGAAAGTGGAGCACCCAGTGGAAACCCACATGACGGACATGCAGACTCCACACAGAAGGCACCCCAGCCAAGGATCGAACTTGAGAACCTCTTGCTGGGAGGCGGCAATGCTAACCACTACACTACCGTGGCCACCCATGCAATGAAAGTAAAACAAAATATAATATAAGAACTAAATCATGTTGTAACATGCTCTAATGGAGCAACAAGGAATACACCCAAATGAGAAGATTACGCATGGTACAAAACAGTACGGGCAATGAACCTCACACAGCATATTTAGGAATCATAGAGAAACAAGGGAGTTGAGAGATACAAATCATTTCTATAGTAAAATAATGTTAGAAGTAGTAGGGAGTGAGTAATATGTTAAGAGAAATGGTAGATAAGCATAGTGAAAGCAGTGTTATAGTTACGTTGGGAGAGAGGGGGGAGTAGGAAAATAGGGATGAAGTAGATGGAAGTCATGTAGGGTGAGAGCAAGAACATTCCCAGTGAGACAAGAGGTGAGAATGGAGCAAGGTCTTGAAGGTGGATTGGTTTTGGATAGTACGAATAAGATGTGGCAGGGAATTCGAAAGGCATGCTAGAGGGAAGGATAATAGAAGTTTGCCTGTTGTGCGTGCAGGTTTATGCACTTTGAGCAGGTTCTTATTATTAGACCTGAGATGTCTGTCAGGCAGATGCATTTTGAGAGTGGAGGCAAGGGAGGGGCAGAGAAATGGTTTGAAGATGAGTTTATGAGAATTAGTTAGTTGGATATAGGAGAGATAGTTATTTGTGAAGGGTGTTGCAGTGGTGGTGGAGGATTTGGATCCACTGGCGAACTTTGAGATTTTGTTATAGCAGGAAGATTATTTTGTTTTTAGAGAGGACTGAAGGTTAGTGAGAAGTGGGGCACCATACAAGAGGGAGGGAATGAGGTAGGAGGTAGAGAGGATATACTTAGTAGAGGAAATAAAATAATGGTTGTGGCGATAAACCATACCTAGTTTTTGATTTTTTTTATATTAGTTTGTAGGTGAATATCAAATTTTAACTGTTCATCTATAAAGACTCCTAGAAGCTTTGCATGGAGGATGATTTTGATAGTGGTCTTGTTTAGGCTGGTTATAGAGAAGGAGTTCTTGTCTATTATGGTACTTTTTGATGGGGTAAATATCCTGATTTTTGATTTAAAAGCATTGAGTGCTAGGTAATTATCTAACATCCAGCGCTCAGGAGAGGAGAAGGCTTCTTGAGTTAATTTCAAGAGTACGGGGAGGGATTTGGCAGAGCAGATGATTGTAGAGTCATCTGCGTATTGGACAAGGTTAGCATTTGGGATACACTGATGAAAATCGTTTATGAATATGTTAAAGAGTAAAGGACCTAATATAGAACCCTGTGGTACACCTGTTGGAGTATTAAGGAAGGAAGATTTGTAGTTTTTCCATTTGATGGCTTGTTGCCTATCACAGATGTAACTGGAATTGACAGAAGAGATGGCTAGATTTAGATGAGAGAATTTGGACAAGAGAAGATTATGTGAAATAGTATCAAAAGCCTTGGATAAGTCAAGAAGGAGGGTAGATACAATACTGTCGGAGTCACGTGCCTTATTGACGATTTGGAGGAAGGAGAGGAGGGCAGTGGTGGTGCTGTGTCCAGGTCTAAATCCATGTTGTGTGAGGGTTAACAAATGGTTTTCTAAGAGGTAGGGTAATAGTTGTAGGTGAATGCTTTTTTTCTGGAATTTTAGAGATAGGGGATAAGATGGCAATAGGCCAGAAACTAGGGATGTCATTGTTGTTGCCCCCTTTGTGAAGGGGAATAATAAAGGCCTTTTTCCAGAGTAGAGCTACATAGGCTTCTTGAATTGATTGATTTATTAAGATGGAGATGGGGAAGGCTATGCCATTGGCAGCTAGTTTTAGGATGTTAGATGCAAGGTCATCAGGGGCATTTGAACATGGTTTCAATTTTTGAAGGAGTTTTCTTATGGTGGAGATAGGAATAGGTTTGATAGTAAAGTGGGGGGGTTGATAAGTTGTAGAGTTTGAGGAGGGGGGATAGGAGGATATGAAGCTAGTGTGTTGTTTGGAAAGGATGTGGTGAGTTTGGCTATTGAGTCTATGAAGAGGGAGTTAAATTGGGTGGCTCAGGAAAGATCAGGTATTAGGATCTAGGCAAGGGTTATCTTTTTTACCAGGATGGAGAAGGGTAGAGATACTATTACAAAACTTTTTGGGGTTAGTTTTATGATCATTTTGAAGTATGGTACAGTAGGATTTTCGGTCAGATACAATATGTTTTTCAACTTTATTACGAAGTAGCTTATAGTCGGTCAGGAAGGTGGGAGTTTTATATTTCTGGTAATGTTTCCATGCTTTGTCTCGGAGGGGCATAATGGTTTTAGTTTCTTTGGCTAACCAAGGGACATTATTGTATTTAACTATTTTAGTTCTGGAGGGAGCATAGTTTTTTAACAGGTTGATGAATGTGGTGTTGAAAAAGTTAACAGCATTATCCAGAGGGAGGGTTTTTAGAGGCTTCCAGTCTATGTGTTTTAGAGAATCAGAGAAGGTTTGAGGGTTAAAGTTTTTCAGAGAGTGAGTAGAGATGCACATGTGAGATGAAGCTTTTCAGAGAGTGAGTAGAGATGTGCGTATGAGATGAATGTATGAAAGAAGGTAAATGATGAGTGAAGGCGGGGAGATGATCATTAAGAGAGTTGGGTAGGGTACCCCTATCAGAGATATTATTGGGGTGAGAAACTAGTATCCAGTCCTGAGTACTACTGGTGGGGCTATTCTTGAAGGGTCAAGTGGGTGAGTTGATTAGTTGTTTGAAGTTATATAGGTTTTGTTCTGAGGGGTTGTGGGAGTTTGTATGAAGGTCCAATTTGTATTAATGTCACCAAGGACTATAGTTTCATTGCTTATATTATCAGAGAACCAGGACAGGATTTCTTCTAGAATGGGGATATTGTCTCTGGGTGGGATATATATAGCGACTATGCATATGTTCTTGTGCTTATGTAACTGTAGGAGGGCCAGGGTTAGCTCAGCAGTAACAAATTGTGGTATGGGTTTAGTATAGGGTGCCACTGATAGAGAGGAAGAAAAAAGAAGAGCTACTCCCCCACTTTTCTTATGGGATCAGTCATTTCTTATGATGCTGTAGTTGGGGGAAGTCATTTCAGGGTCTTTTATATGGGGTTTTAGCCATGTTTCTGAGATGGAGAGAATGCTAGGGTGGTTATGGAGCAGCCAGGCATGGAAGTCTGGTATCTTGTTACATAAACTTTGGGCATTCAGTGTAGTGAAAAGAAGAGATTTGCTGGGAGATGCAGGAGGAAGTAAAGGTGAGGGTCCAGGGTTGGGATGAATGTCACCAGAGAGAGGGATGGTGATAAGTTGAAAGATGTGGGAAAAAAATAATTTATAATATGTGGTGTCAGATTTGAGCTTCAAGTAGAGTGTGAGATTGGGATTGTCTGGAGTAGGGACAGAGTTTCTCTTATCCGGAATAATTTTTCTTGAAAAAAGGAGAATATTATTGTAATGATAGAGGTAGGGAGAGACAAGAGATATTAAATATTAAAAGGTAAGCTATATTAAACTCAATGTCACCAATAGTAAAGAAAAGAGTAAAGCATGTGGCAGGAATTTGTGTAGGCTGCAGCTAAGAGCAGCTTAGTGAGCATTCATACAGGCAAGCTGTGCTTAGGTTCAGCTAGTTTAGTCAGCCTGACAAAAACTTATGCAAGTGAAATGTTAATGAGATGCGGTTGAGGAATGCCTTATTTATTTATTTTTTTGCCACAAACTTTTGTAAATGAGATTTTCTGCTAGTTTATGATTCATAGTCACTTTTCATGCACATCTGCACTCTATGCACACACCTTAGAAAAGCAGTCATGCTTTTTTATTTACTTTGCATTCAGTAAAGATACTTGCTGTAGTTGTCAACCTGGCTATTTTTCTTTGTGAATTGTTTGTTTCAGATGCTCCAAAACTACAGGCATCCAGTGGTACTTGCCAGGTGAGAAGGCACTGATATAGGCAAAGATTGACTCATTATAGCTTTGCTGACAAAGAAGTCCTTGATAGAGTGAGCAGGTATATTGTAAGGGCTTTAGTAAGTTTGTATGGCCCAGAGACAAGAACTTTGGGAATATATAGTCTTCCTATATTTGTGAACACCAGAGTATGTATTGCCCTCATTGTATTTGCCACAGGAACTTCCAGAGACAAACTGGGTAAAAGTCAGGTATTTCTCAGGCTTCTGTCCAGGTTCGAACCCAGGACCTTGTGCATTATAATCAAAGTACAGAACCACTAAGCCATGAAAACATAGAATACTTCAGCATTTTTTCAACATACTCTTGGCACATATTGATCAGTATATTTATATGGCAGGTCACCTCAGGACCAAGCCAAAACCATGAGTTCTTTCTATGCGATGCCATGTTTTCCAGAGGTGTTTAGTGTGATAGATTTCACCCACATTGTTAATAGGGCTCCACCTCGACCATGGGGGAAGTGATACTATAACACTGTGCCATCTCTTCCTGCATGGTAGAATACTCCACTGTCACCTTGTTGGCAAGAGCAAACTTTTCCAGTCATATTCATTTTTGTGAGTATAATTTGGTAAATGTTTTGCTTCATAGTAACTCTCCTTCTTTTGTAATTTTCCTCTCCTTTTTTCTTTTGCAGGTGATGCAGACTACCTACTCAATCCCTGGCTAATGGCACCAGTCTGTAATCCTAGGGGAGCTGCTTAGGATCTCTTCAACCCAGACCTTTGCCAGACCCAGATTATCATTGAGAGAGTGTTTGGCCTGCTGAAAGCCTGTTTCTGTTGCCTGGATGAGTCTAAGGATGCCCTTTTAGTATGACCTTACTGATACATGCAAGGTGTTTACTATATACCGTATTCTACACAATATGATCATGCATCATCTGGTACTCAACTGACCCGTGCTCCCTCTATTGTTCCTTTAACAAGGGATGACAGTGATGGTGTCCAGCTGATGGCAGTATCAAGGGACGCCATGTGGCAGGTTTGTATATGATCATGGCTGCTCAGGCAAAGAGGCAGCATCTAGTCTACAACTATGGGCCATGGCATTAAAAAAGTGGTACATTTACTTTAATATCACATAAATTAAACTTAATGCATGTAGTCTAAGCTGTGGGCTATGCTGCATGGTGCATGGCCTACTGTCATTGTACTTTAGACAGTTTCATTACATTTTAAAGAAATGCTTTTTTCTGCACAATTAATTGGTTGCAGTATGTATTATGTTAGTCGTGTCCAGCCTGGTGCCTAACTGTCAGCTGTGATCTGCACGGTTAATGGTAAAGGAAAAAGGACACGTGTAATGATTTATTTAAGTAATTGTTATGTAAAGTTATTCAGAAGTACTGCGTTTTTGTAGCAGGGATGGTACCAGAATGCTCATTTTCTGTCACTCTTTCAGGCTGCATTGCAATAGTAACATAAAGGAATGTGTAATGTTGGCCATTGCTGTATAATGTTGTCAGATGAGACTGCACATCAGATTAGTTAGTCCTTTCATTGACACCATCCTGTGCATCATCAGGACTATTAAATAGTTATCATTTGTGCAGTCCTGAGGGTAAAATGGAAACAGTGCTAGTTTCACTGAGGATTTATCAAAGAAGCAAATGCATGGCCCTGCTCATACATCCCCCTTGCAGCACCCACAGAATACTATTTGAAGTGATAATTTGCAGAACTAATTAACCACCTCAATTTTTATAATTTTATTTTTTTTCTGTATAAAATCATCGCAGTTGTGTAGATGTTATACTAAGTAGTTGTAAAATTACCATCCTTGGGGTTTGTCATGCAATTATATACCTAGGAACTCACACAATGTCCCTTAATAGGTTCATAGGTTGGTACTAGGCTATCAGCCCTAGGGCCTATACAAGCCTAGCCATAACAATTCCATGGCTATTTCTTCCCACAATATTTACTTCCCTGGACCCCTGTCTAGCAGGGTGACTGACATGATCCACGGGATGAATTTCCTATCTCCCATCCAATTGTCAAGGTTCCTTTTGAAGAGGGCCAAATAGGCACTCTGCTTCACATGTATGGGCAGTCTATTCCAGCGTCTGGAGAGTGTCTGGATCAGGAACCTATCCCTCCAGCATGTTTTGTTCATTGTGATGACAAGGTTTAGTTCCCTGGAGCGTGTGGCTCTGAGAGATTGGGATTTCTTTAAGTGGAGCATGTCCAACAGCTCTGGCTTTGTTAAGCAGAGATCGCCTCTGAGTAGACGATATGTGACAGAGTATAGCTGGAGTTTTTTTAGATGGTCAGCCTAGGGCATCTGCTTTAGGCCTGTGATTCTTTTACTGAGGTATTTCTGCGGCCTTTCCAGTTGGTGCAGATGTCTTGAGAGGTACATACCACATGGGGCATTGTATTCTTTAATGGGTCTAATGAGGGATGAGTACAGTGGGGCAATGGCCTCCTTTTTCTGGATGAAAAGCCCTTAGTAATGAGGTGTGTCACATAGAAGGATTTCCTGACTGTTGTGGCAATGTGGTTATCGAAGGTGAGACCACTGTCCACCTGTGTCCCTAAGTCTCTTATCACACTTTTGGTGTTAGTGTACTGCCACCTATGTGGTAATTCATGGGTACATGTTTTCTCCCAAAGGGGATAACTATACATTTCTTGGCATTGAGCTTGAGCCCATGGCTCTGGCACCAAGCATCTGTTTTTGTAAGGCCCTTTTGTAGAATATACACATCATTTGGGGATTCAATAATGGCTCCCAGTTTGCAGTCATCTGCGAACTTTGTTAGCCAGAGTCCCTTCCTTAGTGTTGGCCTATACTTCAGAGAAGTAGATGCCAAACAAGAGCGGTCCCAGGACTGAACCCTGAGGTACTCCATGTGTCACTTGTCTGGAGCTGCATTTGGAGTCGGCTACTTTTACAGTGTGGGTTCTGTCAGTAAGCCAGTTGGCAACCCATTGAGTGACATATGGATTAATGCCCAGCTTAGTAAGTTTATCTATGATTCCAGAGTGGGGGATGGTGTCAAAGGCCTTGGCAAGGTCCAGATAGGCTGTGTGGACTGCCTTACCCTCATCCACAGCTCTGGAGACTGATTCGAAGAAGTCAATCAGGTTCAGGAGCAAGATCGGCCCTTCACAAACCCAAACTGGGTGAGGTCTAGTGTTTGAAGGTTGCCAATATCTTTGTTTATAAGTTCTTTGATAATACGTTCCATGGCCTTGCAGATCAGGCTTGTCAGACTGATGTGGCTGTAGTTCCCAGGATCGTGTGGAGTGAGATAACTGTAGCTGTGTGCCACTCAGTAGGCACAAAGCCTGAGGTGAGGCTATGGTTAAACATGACACTTAGGTGAGGTGCCAGTTCATTTTGTAGTTCATGTAGTACACAGCCCGGGATGTCGTATGGTCCAATGGATGCTGTATTCTTAGCTTTGGAGAGTGCAGTTTTTACCTGTGTGGCCGTTATTACCGGAATTTGGCAATCTTTCGGTATGGAGATGGGCCCTTTAGGGGGTGAGAGGGGGGTGAAGTTGACACCGAATTGATCTGCCAGAATATTGGCAATATCCTTGGGATCAGTATATTTAATGCCATTCTGTTGTAGTTCAAAGCAGATCTGAACATTGCCATTTAGATTCTTGACATAGCTATAGAATGCCTTGTGGTTGTCTTTGGAATCTTTGGCAATTTTATTTCTGTAACTAGATTTGGAGGATTTTATGAGGGATCTCAGCTTCTTACTGAGGCTGGTAAGGGAGTTTTTTGCATCCTGGGATTTTCCTCTTTTCTGCAACAGTTTCTTCCTTTTGTTGTAAAGTTTGTTTATGGCAGGGGACCACCAGATTGGCTTCCTTTTTTTGGAGGAGAGCATCTTGGTTCTATTTGGGATGGCAGGATTCATGCACGAGTGGATGTGCTAGTACAGTGCCTTAGTGTAGGATTCAGCAGTTGAACTTTCAGTTCTTGTCTGCATGGGTGTCATGAAGTTTGTCACTTCTGACTTCAGTAGCATGAAGTTGGCTTGGGAGAAGTTTTCTTACGGATGTTTCCTTACTGGGGGGTGGGGTAGGGATGTGGATGTCAAGGGTGATTAGCTTATTGTCAGACCTGACCAACGAGGGGGTGACCATAGGTGTGGAGCATCAATTTCCCATGTTAGTAATAACCAGGTCTAGGATATTGGAGCCACTGGTGGGACTATGGGTTAGTTGATCCAGGGCATTGTAATGTATGAATTCCAAGAACTGTTGGGCAAAGGTGTTGATACCTGAGTAGTTTTCCCAGTTAATTACAGGGTAGGTGAAATCACCCAGTATTAGGGTGTTTGTTTGTATCTTAACATGTTCCAGTATGTTTAGAAATGTGTAGTGAGAATCTTGGGGCATGGTGGGGAATCTGTAGCAAGCTACAATTTGGATTGCAGTCTTACCTAGTGTTAGTTGCACCTGGAGAATTTCAGATACACTGTGTTTGACAACTAGCCTGGTGGTGTGAATATCCTTGGTGAATATGGACACTCCTCCACCTTTAGTATTTCGGTCCTGGTTTGGTGGCCGAAAGGTGTGGTAAGGGTTGTAGCCTGGTATTGCAGGGGTGCTCTCTGGAGCCTTGAACCAGGTCTCAGTTACTGCACAGATATCTATGTTCTCCATTTTTAGGAGTGCCTTGAGAGAGTGCATTTTGAGGTTTAGACTTCTAGCATTGAGTAACATTACCTTCAGATTTTGCATGCTTGTACCTGTTACGGTGGTGGTTTTGTCCTTTGAACTTTGCCTAAAAAAGGCACTATAGGGGTGGCAAGAGCCTTAGCCAGTAAAGTGTCATGGTCTGTTGATTATGTCGTTCCAGGCAGACATATACTGGATCCCCTTTGAATGACACCAGAAGCTTAGCCAATTGTTGAAGTCGATCATTTTGTCCTTATACTGTGGTATCACTCTGGGTGAAGGCAGGATGCTACTCAGGGCTAGGGTCATACCTGTCTGGGCCACATGATCCGAGAGCTCTTCCATGGGAGGTACATCTCAAGTCATTCACTCCAACATGGACAATGACAGAGTCATATTTGTAGCTGTTGTGGAGTGACTTGAGTGCATGCATTATGTGGTGGATCCTGGCACCCAACAGGCAGCTGACTGTAATTTTCTCCTTGTTCAGCCTGGTGAGTGGGACATCAGTGTGCCTGACTATAGAGTCACCTATGACTAAAGTGTTGGGTACATTGTCTTGCCTTAGGGGCTGGCACACTGGTGTTGTGAGTTATGATAGTGTAGGTGATAGTATTGGTGATTGTGAGCAAGTGTTGGCATGAGATCCAGATGTTGAGTTAATGCAATGCAGTGATCTGCTAGCTGCAGGAGAACTTGTAGACACTGATCGAACAGTGCAGCAGGACAGAGACATGTGAGCCGGGTAAGTCTGTACTAGTGTGTGCATGGGGGTGAACATAGATGCTGTGCATGCCACCACACTGCACATAAGGATCTCCATGATGTCCACCATTTCCGTGCACTGATAAATTCTTCACATATACCCTACGGTACCATCTCTATATGACCGTCAGTGGCTGTAGGTTGATCGTGAACATTGTCATGGAATATCTGCTGCTAGGCAACCAAGGCTTTGGACATCTCCATGGCTAGCTGAGACATATGCCTTTGCACCCACCTAGGGTGAGGCATCACAGTAGGACTGACAACTCTGAAATAGTAGCATCTTTCTGAATCTGCTGTTATTATTGTTTACAAGAGATCAGTGTTGAGCTACTTGATATTGCCCCTCAGACTGCAATGTTATGTCATTGTTGTGTTGGTTGTATAAGACCTTGTCACTGTTTATGGAGTAATGTGCCACCTGTGGGGGTGGATGGGCCTTGCCAGTACATTTTCTGACTGTCCACCACTGTCCTCATGCTATGGTATGAACATGAGAGCTATGCCATCATTGTCAGCAGCCATTGCAATGTTAAGTCCAGTCTGTTGTGGGGGCACGGTGTAAGTGTTTAGTTCTGGTACTGAGTCTGTGAAGGAATAAATGATATCAAGTCTAGACCCCTGACAAACACAACCTGGTGATTTCTTTTAGAAAAGATCACCAAAGCAATGGATGAAGGCAAAATGGTACTCACTGCATATGCCATTCTGGATAAATCTTTTGACAGAATTCCACACTCACTCATAGTAGAAAAGCTAAATAAAGTGGGAATAAACCCCTGTATTACCCACTGGATTTCCAACTGGCTTACAGACAAGATGTAGAAGATCAAAATATGGGATGTTGCCTCCACAAAGAGAATATTCATCACTGCAGTTCCTTCCCTTTACAGCACTGATGTCAGCCAGTACTTCACCTCATGCACTAGCTCTGTGCTTTGGCCTTTCCTGCTTGACATCTACTTTTCTGAAGCAAAAGCAAATAACAAAGGGTTCTGGCTGTCTTAGTTTGCAGACGACTGTAAGCTAGAAGCAGTCATTGAATCCCCAAATGACTTTGCCATCCTGCAGGAAGGCTGGTGCTAAAATCATGGACTGAAACTAAATGCCATAAAAATACATTACTGAATCCTTCAGGAAGCCATCTGTCCCAGAGAACTACCAAATTAACAATACACCCCTGAGAGGTGACCCAGTCATTTGGGATTTGGGAACTTATGTGGACATTGGTCCAACTTTTAACCAACATGACGATTGTTGTAAGAAAGTCCTTCTATACTGCACATTTTATAAATAAAAGGATTGTGTCTAGACCTAGGGATGTCATTATCCCCCAGTTACTCAGCTGTCCTCACACCAGTCATTGAATATAATGCTTCCTTTAGCTTGCATCAGTCCATATGCATGCAGCAACTGGAACATATACAGATATACCTTACTAAAAGGATACCAGGCCTAAACAACATGTCTTTCATGGACAAAGCTCTGTCACTATACTTGGTATACAAAAAAAAAAAAAAACAGTCAGATTCCTTGGAAAACACCAAACACAAAACCAAACAAGTCTGAGATAAAAACCTAATCATAAAGAACATGAAGGCCAACATCAAAAGGGACAAAAGCACTTAACTTTTAATGAACAAACAACTTGTTACATTGCACAAGGCTTAAGCTCTGTATTTTGCATGTGCTTTATGACTGGGTTGATACCTTTGACTATAATTGGTATCTTACATACTGCTAAGAGGTGACCTGTATCTGGCATACAAGGCATTCTCCAACCCAATACTGATGGATCAGCAAGCTAAATGCCATCAGAAATACTTGCTCTAGGATTATAAACCTCTTCTGCAATATAGACAGAACATTTTGGAGGGACAGCTATATGTTGCAGTGGATACCACTGCTCTGGAACAGGCTTCTTCTCATCCACATAAAAAAAGTTTATCCCTGTCCATATTTAAGCACAACTTGGATCTATGGATGGGAAACAGAAAACAAATCTCAGGGTTGCCCCTGTACCACTAATATAGAGAGTCAGTTCCTAAATGCTTTATTCCATGCATGTGTCCCCTCAACTTATCTATGGTATGATACTGGTTATTCTCATTAAGGGTAATATATAATTATTCGCCATGAGATGGTTAAGGGCAATGTCTAACCTAATGAGTAATCTTAGCACAAAAAGCGTAATTGGCTAGGATTAAAATGGCCCTCAAGAGCAACTAGCCTAATACTTACCTATGAGCCTATAAAACTTATTTATGTATAAACAGATGATACAGACATTTAACATGTAAACAGTGTGAACCTGTTTGCATGGATGATGCAGATGGGGCATTTGGTAATGGAAAATATAAGAGGTTATATATACACAGCTCTCCTGGACAGTATATGCCTGGCTGAAGGGTTGCCATCACCTATGCACTAACCTTCTTGTGCGCCACACTGTGGCTGTTATTGTGGTCTGAAAGTACTGGTATTCTCACCTCCTCTGTTGATTCCTTTCACGCCATCATCATCTGCATCATATTCCTCACCCCTTATGGAAAGAATGTACTTCTGATCAATTATTAATGGTTAGATTGTGGAAGGGCACCCACCAGTGCTGCTGAGGGGCAATTATTACATTCGGCCAACTTTTATCATTGCACATCCCACTAGGTCATTTTCTTTTCTCCTAAACTGTGCCAATGAGCAATTCCTTCCCTTTACAGCATTGATGTCAGCCGGTACATGATTCTATGCATTAGGTCTGTCTCTCTCTCTCTCTCTGTCTGCTTTGGTTCATCCTTTGTCAAACAAATATCTCTTATATATCCTGAGAGAATCCATTAGTATGTGGTTCTCTGCGGGTATAAAGGTGTCTCTCCAGTGTCTTGATCCTTACTACTGTAGCATATTGTAGGATATAAGCACTAACTGAGGGCCAAGATTAAAGCTGCCTCACTCACAACACTCACACTGAGACTGTTTAGTAGCACATATTGTAATATTGTATTGTGTTATTTTCATTTTTCTCAGTTTCTATTTGCAACCAGCAATTACATATGTAGTTACCATAACCATGCTAATTCATTTTATGCTACTGATAGACCTCTCTGAAACACTTATATAGGCCATAAAGTACCAAAATCCTTCATACATAGCTGTCAGTAATGCCACCTTACACTTCCACTACACTGATTCTTAACATTATAAAAAATCGTATTTTTCATATCTTACCAATAAAAGTGTGCTTCTGACCCGTCTTAGTGATTTACAAATATTACTAGTTTTAATAATTCCATTTAATTTGTTTGCACTTTCCATTGATTGTTGGAGATTAATGCAGCTCACAGCAGTTTAGTATAGTGGGCTTAAGCCTACTGGAATATATTAAGGGTGATTTATGAAGATCCCATGCAAATGAAGCTCAGTCAATCTGAGCTCTATGAACTGCATCACAGCACAAGTGTGTATTTCTTTCAATAGGTGTAAAGTGATTTTGGCTTCCCATGGGTGAACTGTACTGAAGGGAGCTGACTGCATGGATGCTCATCAACACCTGGCAGATCTCATGCACAGTAACATACTGTATACCATACCTCTTGAGTATGTAGTATTCTAATAATCAGAACTGTATTCTAAGCTACTAGTATTGTATTTCCCAAGACCCATACAACACCTTACATAGTACTATCAGTTACTTACTTGAAAGTAGGCACATGTAAAAATATAAAAGCTTAGTAATGAACTGCATTAACATCAAAAATGACTGCATCATAGAAACACACATTGCATTATCAACCTTCAGGTCATGCTATCTTAACTGCTTACATTACTGTAAAAAAAAAAGTAAAAATAGCCTTTTGAATAGACAAATGTGCGTTAAAAAGGCCCCACTGCAGCACATCTACACACATTACACTGTTGACACTTTTCCATTCACATAATTAAAGGAGCAATAGCAGTGACTAAAAAACTGTGGGGGTCCATTTGACTGGTTCATTTCAGTTAATAAACCTACTCTGACACTGATACAAGTTCCAAAAGTACTACCTCTGTATGTCTGCATGGGTTAGGCATGGTGATGTTGCACTTCAGAGGTGTGGCTCTCACCATTTTATCTCCTGACCTGCATTTCACTAGCAATTTCCAGGATGGCATCTGTCAATCATCAGGGTGAAGCCCAAAGCTGGTCTGAAAAGAAACCAAGATCCTTCTCTGCCTGCTATAGGAGTCATACCTGTAGAAACTTGACCAGGGTGAGGCCATCACAGATTGGAAGAAAACTGATATCTGGCAGGAGTCAGCGAAGCACCAGTCATCCCTGACAGGGATCCCCCACTCTGGGCAGCAGTGTCAGCCCAAGTATGATGGGCTGCAGAGGTGGGGGGGCAGCTGGCCTGGTGGGCAGCTTAGGTGCTGGAGAGAAGGCCAGACTTTTATAGCAAGTATATTTTTGTTTTTCCCGTAATGTAAAGAGGGTAATGTAAACCTGTGTGCAGGTTTAACTAGATAAAGTCAGTGGTGGTATATCAATGTAAGTATGACATACTAAACTGATATTCATATTTATATGTGAATATAGATGTATTATAGGAAATACACAACTTCTTTAAAGTATGTAGACACAGTGAGTGAATGCTAAATTCATTTCCAGTGGTTAGCACTAGGTTCCAGTGGTGAGCACTAGGCAGAAGTCAGGCCTTACCATTTTATTGATATGCAAACTGCATGTTTTCAATGCAGGATTGGTGTGGTGGACAAAGCAGTAAGTGTATGACCTGCCTACAACTTCTTGCATACCATACTGCTCAGTTTCATTAACACTAACTAGGAAATGTATGTCTTACAGGTAGATGAAAATGTATTGCCTCAGAAAAACACAAGTAAGCAGTGCACATCATAATGTAGGTAATAGTGGTCAAGTAGAGGTTCTTGTTAAAGTTATCATACATAAAGGGGATGCAAATTTGCCATAAACAGCAATTGCTAACCCTACACCCCTTACCCATCCACAGATACTCTTGCGGCTTTCAGTATAGCAAATCAAAGGAACAATGCACATCCTGTAACAATTCATTGTATCCAAAAAATAAAGAAGTTATGAAATTAAATGAAAGATTTCTGGCAATAATCAGAACATTCATCACTGCTACCAGTTGACATTAATATAGCAAGGCATCACTTGTACTAGAAAAAAATTCTCTTAGAAGGAATATATATATATATATATATATATATATATATATATATATATATATATATATATATATATATATATATATATATATATATATATATATATATATTCCACAGCTGTGCAAACAAGAGTAGAAACGAAAATGACTATCCCTGGTATTCAGTAACGCCTACAGTAAGTGTACACTGTTCTGAGTGAACAGACAACACAGACATAGCTCACACCTTCTTCCTCCTAGTTTTAGTTTTCCTACTAATATTCTTGCAGCTTTAAATATTGAGAGGGATTCATAAAGGTTACCACAAAGTGTAGACTAAATGTATCCTTAGTGTACTCTTTCTGAGTGACTAGAAAGCACAAAATATGTGACAAGAATTTTACAGAATCCATATCGTGTATGCTTAGTGTATACTTAGTGTAGGCTTCATTGAATCTGGCCCTACATATTCCTTTTCTTCATATTTCTACATCTGACAAGGAGCAAAGTTACAGTAAGGATCAGGCCCACAGGAGACTTAAATATTGACAGAAAGCATTTGTGAGTAGCATTTCCTTAGGGGAGCCCAAAAGTACAGTCATGCATTATATTTTCCATTCCCTAGCATAACAAAATGAAGAAATGTGTTATCATTTTTGCTAAACTGTTTAAAATATAAACGGCAATCATAAAATAACTGCAAAAATCATTAAATGACCATAAGTTAATACTTTCATCAAAATCAATAGTAATAGCATTTGGCAGGATTACTCAATATATAGCAAACTTTCATGCAGTAAACTTGCCTAGTAAATGTTTAATATGTATTGTCTATAAATTAGTGCAATGGCAATGTATGAGCCCTTCTTTTCTTCATTTTGTCTCTCTCTCTCTTTTATTTATTTATTAACTTTGTTTTTTTTTTGTTTATTTCTCTCTTTTTTAGTTTCCCTTTTCGACAGCTCTACAGAACACAGAGTTAGTTTTCCCCCATGCCTCCCAGGTCAGGGACTAGTCACCATCTGCCTCCACTTGCCTGGAGACATCTTCTCAGGGTCAGAGTGGTGTCTCCAGTTCTGTGGACAACCCAGCATGGAATAGTGTCTGGAGCTGGTAGAGAATGTGGTTGAAAAGGCAGTGAAGAGATGCTCTCAACCCATGGAATACCTCCTCCAGTTGGTTGCAGAATCACTGAACCGATTAGCTCCATCCAACAAGCAACCAGTGACTTCCACCCCCGTGTCCTCAGGGGTCCCCCACTACAGGTGTATCAGACTGTGTGAATATCTGAGATCCTATACATGACATTGAGACCTATTCTATCATCTCCTTCCCTGCCCCGTTTTATGTCTCTCTGGCATCTTTATGTCTTGTGTCCCTCATTAATGACAGCCTACAATAGTGTTCCTGTCTGTTTTGTCTGTCTTTTATTTTACTTCCATTCCTAATTCTTCCCTAGACTTCTCTCCTACACTGTCTTCCCTTACTTCCTTTTACCTCTCGCATAAGATATTTGAAAAATAGCAGTGTCTGTCTCCCACCAAAAGAATAGTATCCCACCTCTCCCACCTCCTCCAGCACAATTCTCCTGATGTCTTCCATTTTTGTGCATCTTGTTTTCTCTTTCTCCCATTTCTATCTGTCCTATCTTCCCATTTCCAACCTTATAAAGACCCAATCAGTCACATAAGGACACCCATACCTTCAGTACTTATTGGAGTATATCTTTTTTAAAATTTGCTACTATATAACCATGCTGAGTGCTGCTTTCCTGAAATGAGCACCATTAATATATGTAGGCTTGTGCAAGCACATGCTTCTCTCCCAATTCTGAAAATAGCTGAAAGTAATCATCACTTTACACTCAAATAGTTCCATTTGCATATAACTACATTATATTTATGCATTTTCTGGACTTACAGGCAGTCCAAAAGCTTGTGGGTGTGCCTGCACAGCCTTTTGTTTTCTCATAGTTAGTCCTAATTCCAAATAGACACCAAAATAATGCAACAAGGCACCAACAGAGAGAGTTAGCAAACCAAGAAAATCTTAATTCTGAATAGACACCAAAATAATGCAACAAGGCACCAACAGAGAGAGTTTAGCAAACCACGAAACTCTTAGTTCTGAACAGACACCAAAATAATGCAATAAGGCACCAAAAGAGAGAGTTTTAGCAGACCAAGAAACTCCTAATTTCGAGTTTCTAAGCGTTATTTTGGTGTCAGTTCGTAATTAGGAGTTTCTTGTTGTTGTTTGTCATTTCCCAGTTAGGGGTTGCCACAGCGGAACTCCGGTCTGCTAGTGATTGGCAGTAGATTTTTATGGTGCCGAGTTGCCAGCCCGATGCCCAACTTTCAACGAAGGCATGCCCTTTCACGCATGTCTTTCCAATGCCACTCGACCGCGAGGAGGATTTGCAGACTCCACACAGAAGGCACTCCAGCCGAGAATTGGACAGGAGAACCTCTTGCTGTGAGGCAACAATGCTACCGCTGCACCATCTTGGTTTGATAAAACTCTCTCTGTTGGTGCCTTGTTGTGTTATTTTGGTGTCTGTTCAGAATGTGCATAAAGGCACAGTGGTGCTCTTCTTTGTTTGATCTTGTGCACATATGAATCCTGGGATTATAAATACCACCCATGAATTAGCACCATGGCTATGATATAAATAGAAAACAAATATGATTCTGAGGGATACAGCAGATAATAACAAGAATAAATTCAGTACAGCTAGCAATTTACAATACAAAATCCTGAGAAACAAAAGTAAAGATGATAATACATGAAGACAAAAGAAAATACATCTACTGTCCACAATATGTCAACAAAATCAATTCAAATCAGTTCTGGACTTCAATAAATAAATCAATGTCAAACCCAGATTTGATGAATATGCTTCATCTCAAAAAATCTAGATTCCTCAGAGCCACAAGGGCGGGTGACTTAAACCTCGACACGGTTATTAATAGGACGTGCTGGAGGGATAGATTCATCACTCAAAGACTCCCTGTGCTGTGGAACAAAATCCCGGTTTATGTGAGGCAGAGCACCTCGCTGGCCTTGTTCAAGAGGAATCTTGACCAATGGATGGGAGATCGCAGATACACCCCAGGGGTTACCTCAGTGTCACTGCTCGACAGAGGCACAGCTAAATAATGGGCATAGTTTCTCCAAACTAAGGGGTGGCGTAAGCCACAAAAAGCTATGGGCTAGGCTTATAAATGCCCTCGGGCAGATAGCCTAGTATAAACCTATAAACCTATGAACCTATGAATTAAGATCGCCTGAAAAACAGCCTCAGACAAATTCACTCCCCAAAGAATCAGATTAGAGCATAACCTGCGGAATATATTTATTCTATAAAAAAACAATGCAATCCTTCACCAATATGCTATAGCTGTGAACCTAACAATGGCTGTTTTACATTACATATCATATTTGGTCAACACATCTATGCTATTACATAAAATAAACTTGCCATCTTAGCATCTAACAATGTGCTGGTGAATAGCTATGCAATTGACCTATATCAATAGCATATCCCTTTGATATACTCATAGTCAGATATTTAACAGAACAATATTCACCTTTAATTTGAAAACAAGACATACTATACCTCTGCATAAACCCAGAACCACAGTAACAGTTGAAAACTACAGACCCATAGGTATACTATCATCCATTTCAAAGGTCTTAGAAAAGATGTATGTAAAATTCTTAGTCTCTTAACAAAAATTGCATACTGTCTCTCACTCTGCATGGTTTCTGTCCAGAATATAGTACATGCAGCCTAACTCACCTTCCAAGATAAAATAAATCTACAAAAAAACCAACATCACCTGGTAGCTTCTCTCTTTTTGCAAGTATCGAAAGCACTTGACACAATCTCATAGTAGCTACTCCTGCATAGTTTAGGTAGTCTAAATATCAGACAAGATACTAGTATGCACTGGATTAGTACTTATTTACATACTAGATCTCAAATGTGTGTGATGAAAACAAACATTGCCCTCCTTCATCTGTAATGGTGCATACTTGGTCCACTCACATTTAATATATTTACAAACGTCATACACAAAACTATAACCAACGTTTTCTTAATAAAATATGCAGATGACTCTGCTGTTATCTATTCAGTAAAAACATGCAACAAATATCAATCTTTACACAACAAGCCCTTCATTAATTTGAGAAATATTTGCTATTTGTTTACCAGGTATGTGAGCTGGTCCGAAGACCCTTTTCAGCCATGATTATCTAACCACAAAATACCTAAATGATTCCCCACTATTTACAAATACAAAAAAAATAAAAATTACAATGCTAATGTCATGATTTTGGATTATTCGTAACAAATATTACTATATGTACCTTAAGCAAAATTACTTGGTGTTATTACAAATCAACAGGTAAAACTTTGACCAGCACATTCACTAGATTAAGTCAAAAACAATTAAGATACTAGAAGCACTATACAAAGTAACACCATAATTAACAGAACATGTTCTTCACACAACTGCTAAACTGCTACAACACCTCCTTTTATAAGTCTTATAAACTAACCAACTTACAAAAAACCTCAGATCTGCAAGTTAGAAAAACCCTATAAAATCTTCCATACAGTATGCATTCAAGCAAATAAATTGGCTAAACCTGAAAAATAACCTAACTTTTCCACAGATGAAGATTATTTACAACATAATGCAAATACATTGCAATACAAAACCTTGCTTAATGTTTTAACCCTCCAAGACCATTAAGATCTCAACAAAAACAATTTCTGTGTGCAGCTAAATCAGATAACTTCTCTGATAATTCTCTGTGTTCTGTCTCTGCATCAAAAGTATGGAATTCTATCACATTCGATATTATATCTAAGCCAAATGCTAAATATTTTTTACAAAAACTAATCAGAAACTGAAATTGTCTTTGTATATAAGGCTGATCCAAATCCATAGAACAAAAGCATTAACCAAATGTAATCGATCAAATTAAGAAATACCTTAAAATTATTACTGATATGCTTATAAATACAAAGTATCTCCCTTATTATGTTGTCCTGATCATCCCCTTATATCACTTTATATTTCCTATCATAGTATACTCGAATGTAACATATTTAAACCTACACTACTCAGTTTCTCATCTCACTGCTCCTCCTGTATACTATTATCCTTTTACAACTACAGTTATAACTCTTAGCCTTTGAACAGTATTAACACTGCTTCTTATTAGCAAGTTGTGATTATTCTTGAAATGGTGGAGGGCTGGCATAATGATTATGATATTAACCTTAAGGATGCAAGGTGCAGGGTTTGATTCTCATATGGAGTAATTGGCTAGACTCAAAAGAGTAGTTAGCTTAGTATTAATTTATGAACGTATAAATGTATTTGTTTAACATGCTCTTTCCCATTTTCTGAATTGTTTGTCCTTTTTCCCATAACAGCATGTAAAAATCTTCTTTCTTCATACAACAATTATATTGTTCAGAACATTCTTTTTGTGAAGATTTTCTTCAGATTACCAGTGAAAATTGGAATTTTGTTATACTCAGTCAATCTATCCCAGTTAAGAAGGAAATAACATAAATACGTACATACATACAGAAACACATAAATAAATAGTCACATAGATGATGCAAGGCAAACAACTGCTAATGATAAATTGTTTTTGCAGAGTGGCAAGCCCCTTTGCAACCCCAATACCCCAGGTACTTAAATATTGCAATATAAGTTTATACAAACCTGGGAAAAAAATGGAATACTTTGGGGGGAAAAAAACAGGTAGAAGAGGGCACAGTCCTCCAGAAAAGAAGAGCTGGGAACATTAATTTCCTTTATTATCTTTAACTTGGTTAATTTAAATCTATGTTGAGTTATATATTTGTTAATTTTCAGCATTTTTGTATGTGGCAAAAGAATTGTCAGTATTATGTGTTAAAATGTTTTTGGCTAAGGATACCAGTTCATTTTATGTTATCTGAAGAAATAAGTTCTGTAACTGGATTATAATATTTTAACAGTCTCTTGGACAATAGACTCAGGCCCTTGTAAAGAAACCTTTTGCTGAGTCTGGGTTGTCGATAGTTCAATGCAGCTCCCCATTGTACCATCTTATTTCTCTTTTAGACCATACAATTGTGTTTCTTGACCATAGCATGACCTATGAACTTAGCAGCAGCAACATTAAAAATGATCATACAGACCCTTAATAACCCAGTTAGGGCAGCAGTGCCATTTATTTTTGTAACAAGGAGTGCAAATGCTAACAAACATCAGGTTTCCTCACTGTAGTAATATCTGATTCAGAAAAGCACCTCACACTGCCTGTGTACTTTGACTTTAGACATGTTCTTTCATACCGAGGTTCCAGTCAGTTAAAACTTAAAGGTATTTTATGGGAGTGTATAAATTCAACAGCTTCATAAAATGTCTGGTTCCAAACTAAATTACATTAGATTTAGATGGGTTAGGTTTCTAAGCATACAAACCTAATTCATTAAAAAGTGTGCTGTAACTAAAATAAGAAAAGTAGTCACTATTATAATATGAAGCTTTTCAAACTAGTGTCTCTTGCCTTGTAATATACTGAAGATATAACTTCATATAGCTTGGAGAATAACTCTGACCACTGTATGTGTTAAAATAATTTATTCTACAATGCATGACTTTTGTATTCTGCTGATATTTGTTTGCGACCTGTAAACCTTTGATCTTGGCCATAAGCAGCAGCAATTTAATTCACTTTCAAAATATACAGATATAACAGAAATCTAGGTGACTAACTGGTAAATGTGGGATTTACTTACTGCTCCACACAATGCACAAAGGATCTTAACTCTGAACCAACAAAAATGAATGCACACTCTAAATAAACTTCCGTAATAGCTTTATGGGAAAAATGGAGCCCATGAGTTGGTGAACTAGAAAAACTTATATAATAGTTGGGATGCTTGAATTTGTTACTTGCCAGTACAATTGGCTGCAGAACACAGCAAAAAGAGGACATTTCTAAATGATCAGTGTTTAGAATATGTATCACCACACAAAAATGCATGTTAATACATTTTTTAACCACAGAATTCAGATTACCAGAGTAAATTGCACTTTAAAGTTATTGATTTTTTAAGAGTACCTCACATTCATAAAACTTTTCTTAAATGTGAACGCTTGGTTTCATAAATAAGCATAATAAACAATTCTTAAGAATTATTGCAAGGTTCACTGTCACAGATATGTCAATTTCCAAACAGTAATTAATTTCAGTTGGAATGTTTCACTTGATAAACTCCAGTTAAACAAGGCGTTCACACATGAAGGATGACAAGCTGAATAAATTGAAAGGGATTTTTAAAGCATATTTTTGTGTTTGCGTATCATCTTGTTACTGAAGTCTGGCAGAGACATTACATTAAAGAATAATGAGATGTATGTGTAACACAAAGAACTGGCTTTGGATAAAGTGGACTGGCTGGTGTAAAATAACATGCAGATCCCCTGGTTGTATCACCGCATCTCAGGAAGTGATTATTTTTAATTTCATCTCATTTCATTTTATTTACTTGCTGCATAAGTTAGTTTACAATAAATATTTTCAATGATTGTGAAGATAACAAATAATATGAAAAACAGAACGACACATACTAGGTAGTCGGCGGTAAACATTATCTCTAGGTAATTTGGTCATATTCACTAATGTTGATATGACATCCTGACTCTGTAAAATAGCACAAGGGTATTGATGATGTTAATGACATACAAAATGTAAACATAACTGATTTCTTAAATAAAATTAAAGATGAGCTCAAAGACACAGCATGTACACACTTATTTCCAGATATCACAGAAAGTTATAACTGATTTCTGTAATTTTGTTTTTGTAAACAGAGGAATAGTTTTATCATATTTCTAGGAAAGGATGACCAAGATCTTAACACACACAAAGATATGGCCAAACCACAATAAAAATGCTCCCTGATACAGCTATCTGTCAACAACCACACACACACATTCCCTTATCAATGCCATTTTCCTAAGTGTGCATTTTGCTATCCGGCTTCTTTACAGTATATTTCCCTTTACTATAGTATAGTATAGTATAGTATAGTGTAATATAGTATGACATAGTATTGTATGTAGTACTGACAGACCATGATGTGAGGTTTATAACTTGATAAAACACATCTTAATGCATTTCAAGGTGCAAGGATATTGTGCTAAGTACCTTCTACATGGCTCCTTATTAGAAATGTGTGAGTCAGTAATGTAAGCCCTGATACTTTAAAAGTTATTGGTTAATCCAGCAAAAATAACAGTGAAATATGAAACTTGCCATTCCATTTTTAGCCATTTTGCAGGAGTTGTTTCCTCAGCACCCTCTGACATGAGGGCTATGCACTAATCCTCTGTTGTGTATACGCATTAACTCTGAGACTGCTGTACCTTGGAGTAGAGGGAATATTCCAACACACAAGTCGCACAGTTACTTTACAATACCATTGTTCATGCGTGCATTTTTTTGATCTACTTATGTTTGCAGTTGCAGTCCTGAAACTTTAAACAGCTACTCCTTCTGCACCTGACTATGATTTTAATGGTTTTATAAGGATATAACTCACTCTTCATGTGTTGTGCAAAGTGGGCTCTCTGTAACTTAACAATTAAATGAATACAATTAATAGAATTTATAATCATTAGCAGAAATAAGTAATTAATGAAATGAAAAAGTAGTCACTCTGATAAGACTTTTTGTGCAATGCTGCTGCTTGGCTCATTGCATAGTCATTTACCTCTTTCATACATATTTAGAGGTTCTAATCTGACCTTGGCTTTACTGCTCCTACATTTCCTTTGCTGGATATGCTCAGCCTTTCTATTACTTGGGTTACGTTTGAAGTGCCAACAGCCTAGTGGTTGATTATGTTTGCTGTTCATTGTATTGTACTGCAATGCTGGCAAACCCCAGTTAGTAGTGTTCTCTGTCCTATGCTGACCATCAGTCATACACCTTTATGGACTGGGGTATGGCATAATAGTTAGGGTGCTTACCTCACAGACTCAAGGTATAGACTTTGATTCTTACCCTTGAAAGGGAAACTGACTAGTCATAAATGGCCCACAGTGACAGCTAGCCAAGCACTTACCTATAAATAATTCAGGTGCACAAACATATAACTGTTTAAATGTAGAGTAGGAACAACACTCTGCAATAGCAGGACTGCATAAAGCAGGTTTACTATCAAAATTGTTAGCAATATTTGCATGAACCTTGGGTGATCAAATGCTTGTTCCAAAGTCACATAATACCGATCTGCACATTTCCAAATACATGTTAGTGAATGTTACTGCTCATTCGCTCTTATGAGGTTGACGTTCTTACTGGAGATCACACTACAGTGAGGACTGGAAAATTTACCCTTTCCTCATTGTAGTTTGATCTCAGAATTAAAATATATAATTTGTAAGGGGTGTGGGAGGTGTAGCCCCCACATGGGGGATAGTAAAAACTTATGCTGCAGAAGTAAAGTTCTCATGGCATGTTAAACAGAATAGCCTGGGTGTCTGATGTTACCTCCTGCTATTTTGAATACCATCTAATGCAGACACTGGAGAAACGGAAGTTTGAAATTTAGATGACAAAAAATGTTAATTTTTCTGATTTTATGTTTCATCATAATAAATACACAAAGAAGCATTATTCTTGGTTTTGATAGTAACCCCATAAAGCATTATATTCATCTTCTATGATGTGATGCAGAAAGAAAAGTTCTACAGTTAATAGTATAATTTCTTTTTTTATTGCTACATTTGTAGTTTCTTTTAGATTTTCTCAGCATTACTTAGGATGGTGCAGTGGTAGCATTGTTGCCTCACAGCAAGAGGTTCTCTGGTTCAATTCTCAGCTGAAGTGCCTTCTGTGCGGAGTTTGCATGTCCTCCCTGCATTCGTGCGGGTTTCCTCCAGGTACTGCAGTTTCCTCCTACGTTACAAAGACATGCATCTAGAGCTTTTCTCCCCAGGCCTCTGCTGAAAATTGGCTTTACTCCAAGTCAGACTTTTCTGGTAAACAAATGTTAAATAAATAAATAAATCATTTAATGTGACTGTAAGTTGGACTAGCTAACATTTATTCATGTATTTATTTATTTTATTTTCCTAGCCAGGCACATCCCACTAATCCTATGGTTGTTTTTCATGGGAGGCAGGAGGAAGTATTACTATTGACAAGGGATAACTTGGTCAAGCTGTCGGAGGTCCCTTCCCTCTCCTTCCCTTCCCTGTCATGAGAACACTAACATCCATCTGAATTGCTACCAGCTCAGGAAGATGTGATCTCTCTCTAACATCACATCTTAAGGACAGCATCTTAAGATTCAGCAGGGTTGGTACTTCCAAACAAATCTAAGAGCTTGACATAGAGATAGAATATAATTTTCCTGGCATTAAAGAAAACTGTTTTATTTACTATCCCACTTCATTGTTTTAAATATAGGGAAGGCACTTAATTGTATTTGTGATAGTTCTTTTCTATCATGGGTGAGTACTGTGGGTACATGACATGACTATTGTATTTTAATAGGGGATGGGAAGTGAAAAGTCCGTCTTAAATAAGGATGTCCTGGAACCAAATGATCTCCAGTAGGAATAACTGAGCACTATAAGTTGCTGCTAGTCATGCATATCTAAAAGTATCCCAGTTATAACATTCATAAGAAAATGTAAAATTATTCCTGTTGCTCAGTCAGTACAGCAAAACTGAAGGCATATTTTAAAAGTCAGCTGTGCCCTGCCTCTCAGTTTACTTCTGTATGAAAACAACTGTGATAAGGAAATAATATAAATGTAGATTCTGTTGTTAGTAGTCTCTTGTAACTGCTTGTGATGCCTGTGCACTGGCCCAGTAATCAAGGAGCCTCAATCCTCACCACTAGCACCAGTGAGGGGCATGCACATTGGGGGGATAATAAGTACACACACAGTAAAGTACAGTTTCCCTTAAGAGCACACAGAGATCACAGTCAGTCTGGGGCTGTTTTTTCCCTTTCTCTCCAGATCCCCAATAAGACTCCCCACTGGTACAGCTATAGGGTCCAGATCTCAGCCTGGTGGTCAAGCTAAAACCTTCAGCACCCTATCTGTTCAACCAGTGCTTTGTCTCCCTGCCCAAGTAGCTGACACAGTCACACTTTAAGATTTGATTTATAAACAAACACATAGACACTCCTGGGGAAGGTTGGCACTGGTTCCCCAGCTGTGCCCTCTTTCTACCCAGACTATAAGGTAGTACCAGCTGCCACCAACTACTATCAGCTACTATAAGGCCCTTCCCAAAACATGACCAATTTCACTGTGTAATGTTACTGTTATCCAAATAGTAAGTGTGACTGAGCAGCAGGACAATTGGAGTGGCTTGGACAGTATCACCAAATACATGCAAGTACTCTAAAGCTTAAATTATCTCTACACAAAGCAGACACAGTTGAAAGGTTTAAAAATATTTAATAATAAATAATAAAAACACAAGACAAGTCTCATCAGTTCAACACAGTGCTAATCAAGAGTTCAGAAGTCACAGGAACTTTAAAACAATATTGTAGGATAGTCTGACATAAATATAGAAAACAGTTCGATTAATCTGGCTAAATTCCTATCTAACTCTAACAGAAATCACTGTTCTAAATACTACTTACATACAGAGCAAGCAAGTGCTGGTGAGTTGTTGTCAGATCCAGATCAAGATACAAAATGCTTACATTGATAATACCCAGTACTGCGGATTCATTTCACATTACATCATTTTTATCACATCTCCTTTAGTTCCCAGGCTAACAGAAACCCAAAATTTATATTCCTTTCTAACCTGCACCTGGCCAGGAAGCCACAGCAATAAAAGACACTTTTGCATATGATATCTAGCAATTATCTCTGTCTTAAAACTATAGAAAGAATTTTCTGGTGCATACATCCTGTCTCAGACCTTGAGATCAAACACAGTTGTAAGATTCCTTACTTAACAGCTTCCCTTCAGCATGGTGCACAGTGGTTACATTTATAAAGCTCAGTGCAACATATAGTTTAATTGTAACACATAGTACTATTTACATTTGTAAAACAAGCCCATGGATTATATTAATATTTACAAATGACATAGAATTCTTTACAAAATTCTATCTAGCTTGGCTGGCAGCCTTCACACTGCTCTCTAATATGTATGATTTTTCTAAAAATGAACATTTAAAATATTTAATTGAGTTGCACAGCTGTACCTAAACAGCTTAATTTATTTATTTTCAGTTTGATAACCAGGTAGATGGACTGGTCCGGAGATCCTTTTCAGCCATGACCCAGATGCAGGGGCAAGAGTTAAGTACAATAAAAACAGTACAATGAAGGCAATTCACAACTCATTTAGAGACTAATATAACATTAATTAGTTTAGATTACTTATACATAGGTCACAGTTCTGACATCATGACAGACTGTAAAGAGTATTACTAGTTCACTAAGCAAAGTTAAACAGTGTAGCTACATGACTAGTTCTCTAAGCAAAGTTAAACAAAGTATTGCTACAACTAAGTGCTTGGTGGTCATAAGCAATCAATAATGCCCAACAAGGTGTGTGTTTCTATGTAAATAACACATATCGAAGGGTGTGCTGAGGCCCAAAATCTCAGGCATGCAACTGTCTTTGCATTATGGTCAGTATGGACTGGATATTCCATGTCAGAATTCACATTCATATACAAATCTTTTTAATTCGTGGCTTATGCCTTGTAGACTATCATCAGCTATAGAAGATCATATATCCCTTGTCTTGAGAATAGGGTCTTTAGTGCATTAATTGCAGTTCTACTTGCTGTGTCTGCCAGTGTCATTGTTTCAGGGAATCTGGAATAATAATCCATAGATAGACATGATTTCTATAAAGAGGAACAAAAAAGCACCCACTGAACTCACAGATTATCTGGAATAAGGTACGCTAACATTTCTTTTTCTTTAGGAGTGTTGTTATAGTAACCACTGCAGACGGCATAACTTTGCAATATTTGTTCTATCAGACTTGACTTTCCAGGCTAAAATATTATATATCTTGTTCTTTCTTTGCAATTCAATATTCCAAGATGTTATTGATGTATCCTACCAATTATTGGCTTTCTTTCTTGATTGGAAATTTATTTTGTCTGGTTTGAACATAAAGCCTCAGATACAACTTATTTCTCCTCTGATAGAAAATTAAGGATGAATTTCTTTTGTTACTGTTAATTTTCCCTCATTTTCCATTGTAACATCCTTCAGTAGCCGCATTTCTAAATCCCCACCTGTACATCCCTAAAATCCTGATATTTTTGTGCCAATGTTAACTGCAGTATAATGCAAAGAATCTCTTATTCTGTCAGTTCTTCATGCTTAGAAATAAAACAAACACTGTGATCAAAATTTGGTCTGTACAATGAAAAAGAAGATGAAAAATAAAACAGCAAGCTATCACCAAGGCTAGAGGATAAAAAATGCTCTACTGGTAAGCACGTTTATGCTATATGCACTTCATCAGATCCTAAAAAAAAACTAGGTACCATGATTTAAATATCACATTCAATTGCCAAAAATTTACAAATAAAAGAATTGAGCCATTAGAAAACATAGCAACTTATTAAAACTAATGCATCAATCTATGCGTCTTAAGGGCTGGTTTTAAAGCTATGCAATCATTAAGACCAAAGTACCTGTTCGCTTACAATGTAATAATCCAGTTCAATTCTTCACTTTCTATTTTATTGCTATTAGACCCATCCCTAATACTCTTGACAGTCTGTTGTAGCACCATAAATTCAAAATTGTGCTCTTCATTATTACTAACTAATATTTACTAAGGGCAATGTAAGGGGTTCAAATGAGAGATGAAAAGTCAGCAAGCAAAGGAGAGTAGTAGTGATGAAACTGAATTCATCCTCAAGTCTTGGTGAGTACCTTCATGAGGTAGACCCCGTTTTTACAAAACCTTCACAAGGTGACACTGATATATAAACTGTATTTATATAGCATATATCATGGATAGAAGTAAGTCAAAAACAAAAAAGATAGCGGGGTGCACAAGACCCAGGATAAAAAAGTGCCCAACCCTGGTAGGTGCACTGGTGCCAGGACTGGAAAAAATGACAGTGTAAAATCCTCAAAACATGAAAACAGTACTACAATGGGGCCAGGCCAGACCCAGGGGGAGGATGGCCCTCCTGTTATAGAAGGAAGCAGTAGTCCACAAAAATCACAAAAACTGATAGGCCAAAGAAGATCCATAAAGATGATAATGTGGACTATTGAAAATAAAAAATAAATTAATGCATTGTTACTACTATGTAAAAAGTCCAGAATTTCCAAACACAAGATATATAAAATGATTAAGAGAGAAATTAGAGGAAAGAAAAATACTTCTGCAAGAAAAATTGTCAGCAGCTTCAAATGATAATTTGTGTTCATTAATACAACAAATTTGTGAAAAACAGTATATAGATTAAAAAACCTTGATCTGTTTGGAAAAAGAAGCATCTGAAGAAGTATGAAAATATAAACAACAAAACCTAGAGATATTTGAAAAGTATAAAAAAGAAATATGGACATGGGAAAGAAAGAGAGATTTGATATGGTGTAATGTTTATGCAAAGGAGAAAGCCAAATTAATCAATGTAAAGAAGGTAGCCCCAAAGATATTTGAAGAGAAATGCAGGCAAAGGCATCCAGATATGGCAAATTTCACAATAAAAAATAAATATCACAAAGATGGAATGTAGAAAGAAGATCAGTAAAGCAGAAGTTAAAAAAATAGAAGCTGAAGTTATGGAGTGCCTACGAAGTGAAGGATTTGATGTAAAAGGTCTAACACAGGTTACCTCACAGTAGGATGGAGTGGGTCCCCAAAGCAGAGAGAAACAGGAAGATCAGGAAACATTTGAAGAAGAAATATGGACATGGGAAAGAAAAAGACATTTAATACTGTGTAATATTTATGCAAAGGAGAAAGAAAACTAACCAATACAAAAAGAGCAGCACCAAAGATATTTGAAGAGAAATACAGACAAAGGAATCCAGACATGGAAAACTTTACAATATAAAAAATAAGAAGACAAAGAGGAAAAGTAGAAAAGGAGATTTGTAATGGACAAGTTAATGAAATAGCAACTGAGGTTATGGAGTACCTGCAAAGTGAACAATTTAGTGTAGAAATTCTAATTCAGAAAGCACCACAACAGGATGGAGTAATGGATATCCAAATTAAGGGGAAACAAGTGGAACAGGAAGCAATTGGTCAGGTGCCATATGAAGATAATTTGGAGCCTTCCACAGGAAACAAGTATAAATGTTCACTTGAAGCTATACTGCAAGGGAAGGAACAAGAAACTGTGGAAACTGTGATACAGTCAAAGTTGAGGAGTGATAGGCCAGTGAGTTTCCATATGATAGAGAAACAGATGGCACAGGATGAAATTGATGAGACTGTGTCACAGGAAGATGGTATAGAACCTTCTATAGAATGCCCGCAGGAACTGGAAAACAAGGGATGTGTCCTCAGTTTACAAGAAAATGAGCTAAGAGAAGAATTGCTTGATTTAATAGACATGGACAGATATATCAAGATCAATGAAAGAAATAGAATGCAGAAGGTTAATAAAACCCAAAAAGTCAGAAGTGTGATAAAACAAATGAGCACAGTAACTAGGACTGTTCATAGAGATCCATGCGATATAACAGGATATATTACTGTGTAGCTAAATTAATAACAGATAAAATTCTACCACAAGAATACAGGGTAGTGAGGGAAAGGAAGGGGAGAAATCGAATACCATCATGGAAATATTGAATAGAGAAAATTATAAAGCAATTAAGACAATAAATGTCACTGTTAGAAGACTATAGAAGAGGGAATAGATCAGCAAGCATACTAAGAAAGATAGATGTGATAAAAGCTATATGCAATATTAGAACAGATCAGGATCTTTCATGCACTATCACAAATAACAAACTAAAAATTTCAGCACAGATGTAAAAACTTAGAAGATACAAAGATAAATATAAAGGAAAAGTGCAAAATAAGCAATCTATTGATTACCCAGAAAGGTTTCATAGAGAACTGGGAAATAAGGTAAAAGGAATTGAAAGACCGCTAAAACAGAAGAAATAGCTACATTTTCGAGAAGTATCTATGAAGATTCTGTGGAACATAACAAAGATGCTAAGTGGATAGAAGAAGTAAAAGAAAGAATAAAAAGTTTAAAGGTACAGGATATGAAATGGGATAAAGTAACAGCTAGAGAGAATGAAACAAAGTTAAGAAAAGCCTCTAATTGGAAAACCCTAGGCCCAGATGCAGTATCTAACTTCTGGTTAAAAGTATTAACATCTTTGCACGAAGATTTAGCCATGAGTAAGAACTATTTATATGTGCACTCAGAACAGACCCCAACTTGGCTAACAACAGGAAAAACAATGTTCCTACTTAAGAATGAAGCTGCAAGCTACCTTAAAAATTATAGACCACTAACTTGCCTTCTGACGACATTTTAAACTATACATGGGAATTGATGCTGACAGAGTTTATAGTCATCTAGAAGAAAACTCAATTATGGCAGTAGAACAAAAAGGCAATAAAAGAAAGTCATATGGAATAAAGGATCATTTGTTGTTAAATAAAGTCTAGTGGAGAACTGTAAAAAGGGGAAGAATCTAAATACGGCATGGAATGACTACAATAAAGCATTTGATAGTATCCCTCATTCATGGATAAAAGATTGCTTAAAAATGTATATGATACACCCCACACTGAAACAGTGGCAGACCACTTTGCAATAAAGCCATGATAAAGGACAAATTGTTATCCCAAGGATAAAAATTCAAATGGGATGTATTCCAGGGTGACTTTCTGTCATAGTTACCATTCTGCCTTGCCCTTAATCCATTAAGCTGTCTACTTAACAGCTAAGGCCATGACTACAATCTGGCTCCTAGAAAACAACAATGTTTAAAGATGTCTCACCTTCTCTTTGTCAATGATTTAAAACTGTATATCTCATTAGATGAGGAACTGAGAGCACAACTTCAAGTTTTCAAAACTTTTTCAGATGATGTAAGAATGTCATTTGGTCTTGATAAATGTGCAAAAGAAACCTCTTTAAAGCAGGAAAACTGCAACGCCAGGCAAACATCAGTTTGCGGCAAGAATGTGATATAAAAGAACTTGAGCAAGAAGGAGTGTATAAATATTTGGAAACTGATGAAGGATCAACAATAAAACACAAACAAATGCAAATAAAACTCAGTAAGGAATACTTCAGAAGACTTAAATTAATCATGAAAACAGCACTGACATCTAGGAACAGAATCTAAGCTATAAACCAATTTGCTCTTCCTGTCCTAACTTACAGTTTTGGAGGATTGACTGGCCCCAAAACATGTTGGATAGATTAGATAGGAAAAGAAGAAGGATGTTTCATGCTCAACAAATGATTTACAAAAATCTGTGCATACCAGGATTATATATTCCCCATTCCGAAGGAGGTATGGGCCTCCTTAAAACTGATTATATGTACAGATCTGCAATTGTGGGACTCCACACATATCTGCTGACCTTACAAGACCCAAATGTATTGAAAGTTTTGAAACATGAAGAGAATAAATCTAAGATTACTTCTCTGCTTAATCTAGCAGAAGCTTATCGGTGTCAAGCAGGAATGGAAATCAAACCAGAAGTAGATAAAAATCAGGTAGCAACTGAATGTGTCAAAAAACAAAAGAAAGAATATAAGGTGGAAGATCAGATGAGAAAGCAAGAAATGTGGAAAAAGCATAAATATAGTTACAAGTATAGAAAACTTCTTGATCAGAAATGAACACAGAAATGGTTACGGAGAGGCAAATTCAAACCAAGAGATGAAAGGTTAATATTGGCAGCCCAAGCTAGTGGGCTGCATACAAGTTGGTTTATAAAGTCCATTGAACATGTGGGAGAAACAGACAAATGTAGGTTTTGTAAAACTGAATTGGAAACAGTTGCACACCTTGTTGCTGGTTGTGACATACTAATGGCAGAATGACTGTATACTGAAAGGCATAATAATGTGGCGAGACTGTTGCACTGGGGATTGTGCAAACATTATGGTATTGAAGTGGCCAAGAAACACTGGAAACGTGAGCCACAAAACATCATAGAAAATAAAGAAGTCTACATCACGAGGGACCATCCATTACGAACAGTTTAAAAGATAGATGCTAGAAAACTGGATATAGTGGTCCAAGTAAAGAAGACAAGAGTAGCATTGATCATTGAAATTGCCACACCCAGTGACTACAGTGTCTTGTGTACTGAGAGACACAAAGTCATAAAATATCAGGATCTGCAGGCAGAAATGAGAGGAATGTGGAAAAAAGATACCCAGACAGTTCCAATAGTAGTGGGAGCAATGGGTCTTATAAAAAATAATTTACAGTCATATTTAGATATGTTACCAATACATGTAACTCCATACGAACTGCAGAAGGAGTCATTACCGGACACATTGCGGGTGCTGTGAAGAGCACTACTGGCTGACATCAAAGACTGAAACAATACTAACTTTGTGAACTTTAATCATACTTTGACTTAGGAATAGGGTCCATTCCCATCATGGTATTAGAAACCCAAAAGACTTGGAGAAATTAAAAAAGGCATTGCATAATACATTTCTACATATGTCACCCAAGTGTTCTAAAATCCATTCTGTAAAACTTTGATTAGTTTTCCCAGCATAAATGCAGGGATAGTATCTACATGTAGCTAAATAAACCAAGTCCCTGCTTTTGTAATCAGTGTAAATTTTTGGACAAACTTTTAATAAAGTTGTAGGATGAATGAAAAAATTCTTACTCGAGACAGAACCACATGCTTTACAAGATCTGCATGGAAAAGTGCCTACTGTATTAGATCTAATCTGGGTATTTCTACTTTTCCCATAACAAAGTCATTGTTTCAATTATAAACCATTCTTGAAGTGAAAACTAGGATGTTCACCAACTATATTTTTAATAGCCTTATCCACTAACAGAATCAGCCAATTCCTTTTTATAACCATAAAAAAACAAAACTAATGTTACTGGAAAAAGTAAGGCTGGGTCTATTATTATTAAAACTACTACTGTTTTTCTGTCTACTAGCAGTTCTCTCTTCTAGAAAAGTATGGTTTGCCTCTACCTTTCCTTTCAGTTCCTACACTTGTGGCCACATCAATGACTTCTTTCAGCTGACAGCCTTTATCAAGCAAGTCATTACTAAGAGCATCTTATGCTCCTTCTAATTCTGCTACATCTGTATGTAATTTAGATGTCCTTAAAAATTGTCCTTTCTTAAATTTATAGTAAATTTAACCTGGGTGCATACTTGTACAGTGTAGCATGTTATTTTTCCAATGAGGTTTCTTGAAAACATATGTACTAAAGATACCTATATAATTCTTATATATTTTGACATCCAAAAACTCAATTTCATTAAGGGATCTATTGACAGTAAACTTAAGAATGTTAATGCTGGTATTTAGTACCTTAACAAACTCATCTAACTGGTAAATGGTTCCATGCCAAAGCGAAAACACATCATCAACAAACCTTCTATAATGTATAATATTCTCAGTAAACCTATTGGATATCAGCATATGCTCAGAGTAGCATCAAGCCATCACCATATTGGCGTAGTTATGGACACAAGCAGTGCCCACAGCCATGCCTAACTAATGCAGAAAATACACATCTTCAAAGAGAAAAACATTGTTTTTGAGTACAATATCTAATACTGAGCAGATCAGCATTAACTGATTACTTGAGTAATCACTACATTTGGTCAAAAACGACCTTACTGCATCTATACTAGGCTCATTTGGTATCACCATGAGCAGCATACCCACATCCATTGTTACTAAAACAATAACATTAGTACCATCAAGAGCACTAATACATTCATACAGTCCTGTCAAAAAATGTTCTGTATCTCTTGTGCTTTCATAAGGATAGGTTTCAGCATATCCTCAATATAGATAGATAGGGGCTCAGTCAACCATCCTCTTCCCGAAATGATGAGTCACATTGAGGGTTCAAGGTAATGCTTGTGAATCTTGGGAAGACCATGGATAGTCAGTAATGCTGGTTCATCAATAATCAAGAACATAAATAAATCCTAGGTTAAAAGTACCTTAATAAAAAGATCATACAATTCTTCATGCACAGTTCTAATTAAAGTATTAATCTAACCTTAGTTATTTTCATGTTTCAATATCTGACAAAAGCAAAAACATGTTATTGAAATAAAAAGTTTTGTCCATTTTTACAATAGCACCCTATTTATCAGCAGGGCATACCGTAAGCTGTCATCAGTTTATAATTGATTCAAAGTTTTACAGTGTTCAACTGTTAGCTTAAAAAACTTTCTGTTATTGTTATTACTCTGCAAAACATGTAAGTCTTTTTCACATACCTTCACAAATGCATCCAATAGTGGATGGAGAGGTGGACTAAAGGTGCTGGGTTTCTTAAACTTATAGCAAGTCTGCTCACCTAGAAACAAAGATTTCAACATAATACTCCTTGCAAACAGTCAAAGATTGAGCACCACATCACTATAATCATAGTTTTCAGCTGGTATAAAAGAAAGGCATTTGTTGAGCAAATATATCTGTGGAGCAATTAAACCCCTGGAAGAAATATTGTCGACTAGCATCCTAGAGTTAAAGTCCCCATTGCTCCAAATTGCTTCATTGACTATGATTCAATGGCACAAGACACTTTTTTCTCCCTGCTCTGTGAGAATTTGCTTCTCAACAGATCCCTCACTGTAAACGGAAGTGGTGGAACATTGCTTGTTCATCACTGTTCAGCAGCTATCACTGTTTCCTATTGCCCAGTCCCAATTTCAAAATTCTGTCTAGTTATTCTGGGTTCAGGACCATTGTCAAGTACATCACTATAGATCGTTTCAACACTGGATATAGTAGCAGTAGAAATTCACCCATCTTTACCATTGACAGGAATTGTACAAGGCCACACAAAAATATGACCACATTTAAAATAATTATAGTCATGCTCTATTTTCCTTTTCTTCTGCTGCTGTAATTTACCATCATACACATGTATATTGTTTAAAACCTCATTAATCTTGGAGGAATAAATCTCATGCACATGTTTAAATTTCAATTCTTTTAAAGTTCTGTCAACGTCAGCTGCTAAATCAGGTTCCACTGGCTTAAAGTATTCTATCATAAGCTTCTTGTAATTAAGACTTAATTCAATGTTAAATGCCTGCCAGCATCTTAAAAGTTCTGGGTATTGTTAACCATAGGTCAGCATTCTCAAAACACAAAGACCTCTCAGTATTGCCCTATGGTGCAAACAGGCTTCAAAGTGGAGTTTTTGCCACTGCAGTCTCTTTAACTTATAGAGTTTATTCTCCATGTCCTTAAGTAAAGGCAAAATAATATTCATACCAGCTGGTATACCCACATTAGTGCTGCCAGTCTTAGTTAAATTCATTGATAGCAAAGGATTACCCTCCTTATTAATGAGTAAAAAGATCTCCTGTCAAAGGAGCAGTCACAGCAGGCAGATTCTAGTAAGTTTCATTTCAACATTGAATCCCTCTGTCATGTATCATGGAGTAAATACAAAAACAAACAGAAATAAAACAAATATATACAACATGATCAAAATTTGGTCTGCACAATGAAAAAGAAGATGAGAAATAAAACAACGACCAATCACCAAAGCCAGAGGATAAAACATTTTTTGGTAAGCACTTTTGTGCTATATGCACTTCATCAGACCATAAAAAACAGCTAGGAACCATCATTTAATTATCACATTCAGTTGCCAAAACATTACAAATAAAACAGTCATTAAAAACCATGGCAACTTATTAAAATCAATGCATCAATCTACATGTCTTAAGGGCTAGTTTTAAAGATACACAGTTATTAAGACCAAAGTCCCTGTCCACGTGCAATGTAATGATCCAATTCAATTCTTCACTTTCCATTTTATTGCTAATAGACCCACCCCTAACACTGTTGACAGTCAGTTGTAGTACCATAAATTCAAAACTGTGCCATCTACTAGCAGTAAATGGACCCTCTCATCTAGAAAAGTATGGTTTGCCTCTACCTTTCCTTTCAGTTCTTACACTTCTGGCCACTTCAATTATTTCTTTCAGCTGACAGCCTCTATCAAGAAAGTCATTACTAAGTGAATTGTATGCTCTCTCTAATTCTGATACATCTGTATGTAATCAAGATGTCCTTAAAAATTGTCCTTTTATAACAGTACGATAAATATAACCTGGGTGCATACTTGTATGGTATAGTATGCTATTTTTCCAACAAGGTTTCTTGAAAACATTCGTACTATACAGTATACATATCTTGTATCTGCAAAAGTTTTAACCATTTGCAATTGTGCTTTCAGTTCCTCACCTGATAACTATACAGTTTTAAATCACTCACAAAAAGAAGATGAGAAGTCTTTACACTTTGTTGTTTTCTGGGAGCCAAGTTGTAGCCATGACTTAATCTATTCAGTAGACAGCTTAGTGAGTTAAGGGCAAGACAAAAGATCAGTGGTAACAAAGAGTAACCCTGGAAAATTCCCTTATGAATTTTTATCCCTGGAGTTATAATTTTCCCTTTATCATGGCTTAACTGCAAATTAGTTTGCACTGTTTCATGGCCATTGTAATATAATCAATCTGTGTAGGGTGTAGCTTATACAATTTTAAGCACTCTTTTATCCATGAATGTGGGATACTCTCAAATGACTTTTTGTATATACATACATATATGAAACTACACAATTGGAAATTTGTGAACAAGCGCTTGCAGTTACTTATATAATACTAAAACATGTCATACTAAACATTTACCCCCAGATTTGCTAATCTTCCATGCAGGACTAATCTAGCCCAGCATGGAAGCGGTAGTTTGAGTAGGACAGCAGCGCACCATGTATATTAATGAAGGCGCGTTGCCTGAACTCCTAATGCTACATGGAGCGTGAACGAGTGCAGGGGGCATGTCTGAGAGCAGAGCTCTCAAAATAAACATGCCCCTGCAAAGTAGAATGGAAGAATGTAAAATGTGTCTGCATATCCCCACCAACAGTCCCCATGTGTTCAACAGCAACAATACACTTAAATAAAATTAAGAAACCCTAGTAGTATTGTTTTTAAAACCCCGAGTACAGCTAACCATAGGTGCGTGGGTTTGCCCATCACTTAGCTACGCGTAAAGCAGCTAAAAAGGCTGAAGAGGATAACAAGGAATATTTATGCAAATGAAGCAGCACAGCAATAGTGTAGTGGTTAGAGCATCCGCCTAACGAGCAGGCATTCGAGTCCCACTGCAGCACATATCATTTTCCATCTGAAATCTGTATATGAACATATTTTTACATCATTTCGCTGTATAACCTATATAATAAAATTTAAATGTGACCTGGAGTACTGCATTAAATGCACATGTGAAATGTCAGTGTCATAATGAATAAGGCACTAGTAAGCAGGTTTAAGCACAAATAAGCAGTAATAAGCATATATAAGTACTAGTAAGCGTGTTTAAGTGTGTATGTGTGGGGGTAAGCATTGCCCACACAGATTAAGCAATGTAGAAGCTAATTGAGTGAAAGAAACTGTAACCAGAGGTTAGCAGTGCTTACCTCTGTGCAAACCCACTTACAACTGCTTTAAAGTGCCTTAGTCACTATGTACCCAACTGTACTTCCAGCAACAAAATAAACAGCCTCTGCAAGGCTCGAACCCTGGACTGTCTACACTACATTCACAGTAGTTAACCACTAAGCCATCATAGCAATACATAAGAGTGAGGTGTCAACAAACAAATCCTCACCATAGGAAAATCAGACTTAACATGTGAAATGAACCTATGTACAGTGTGATGTTGTATAACCTGCCACAGAACAATAATATGTAAATTGCAGTACTGCAGTAAGGCCAGATGTGAGGTGTTATTGCAATAAAGTGTTGAAGTTCCCAGGACCCCATACAGCATAAGTACACATGAATCAAGGATACAAAGCACATATATAACATGTAATGAAGAAGACATCAATGCCAAAAGGCAAATATCATGCAAATTGAATATTAAACACCGCTAAGCATTGCACAGCATGGCTACCCAGACTACTGGCAGGATACTACCAGTAGGCGAAACAGTGTCAACCTACAAAGTCTAATCTTAAACAAATGCATGTTTGTCCCTAGTGGGATGACCCCAAAAATTCTGCTAAAAAGAGTCCTCGGTGTAACAGACCATGTCTCACAGGTAAGCAAAGAAGGATACGTATGTTCACGGACTGAATGTGTGGGAACCCTGAAGATCCATGGTGTGAGACAACTTACATGATGGGGGAACCACTTTGCTCACCTCCCAAATAAGCAAGCCAGTTTGGTGGTCTCCTGCCATTAACAGAGTATACAACAAAAGGTAGACACTGTTGAAGAGAAAAGGATGATCCAAGGATGCAGACAACACCCTTACCAGATGTTGAGATTCTTCATGGACTCCTCCAAAGCTGGTATGTAACTAAAATCACCACAGATTCCACAGACAACCCACAGCATTCTATAGTTATGTCCAGAATCTAACTGGCAATGCTCAGAAGTGCTCTGAGCTACAACAGAATGGCATTATATAGACTGCTCCCATGGATTGTGCCAATATCCTGGCAGATTGATTTAGTGCCACATTTACCCCCTCTCACCTCCAAAAAGGCCCATGTCAATATAAAAAGAGTTCCATTGCTGAGTAATCACAGCCACACAGGCAGAAACCGCACTATCCACAGCTAAGAATACAGCATTCATGGGACCAGATGACATCCTGGGCTGTGTACTACATGAACTACAAAATGAAATGGCAACTCAACTAACTGTCATGTATAATCATAGCCTAGCAGCAGGCCTGGTGCCCACTGAGTGGCGCACAGCTGCAGTTATCCCACTCCACAAGGGTGGGGGGGGATCCACCTTAGATCACTTGAACTACCATCACATCAGTCTGATGAGCCTGATCTGCATGGCCATGGAATGCATTATCAGGGAGGTTTTGAATGCAGACATTGGCAACTCTCAAACACTGGACCCCACACAGACTGGGCTCATGGAGGGCCAGTCTTGTCTCCTGAAACTGATTGACTGCTTTGACTCAGTCTGTATAGCTGTTGAAGAGGGTAAGGCAGTCCACAAAGCCTATGCGGACCTCACCAAGCCCTTCAACACCATCCCCCAGTTTGGAAACATAGAGTAACATTCTAATCCGGCCATACATCCCTATGCCACCTGATGGTTTGCCACATGGCTTACTGACAGAACCCAAACTGTAGGTGTAACTGACTCCAAATCCATTCCCGGACAAGTGACAAGTGGAGTACCTCAGGGTTCAGTCCTGGGTTCACTGTTGTTTGGCATCTACATCTCTGAAGTACAGGCCAACAGTACGGGACTCTGGCTAACAATGGTAACAGATGACTGCAAAATGAGAGTCATTATGAGCCTGACAGTACTTCATGATATGTTACTGATACCAGCCTGACATCATACAGGTGGGATGGAGTACTGTTAACCTCTTGTGCCCTTGTTGTGTAAGGTCTTGGTTATGGGATCTGCAACAGGTGGTAGTGTATTGCAGGGCAGATGTGTTAGGCTGTGGGGGATACCTATTCGTTCATGACATATGTTGTTTGTGCCTGTCAACCTACATTAATGGTGCATGTGGACATATATGTTTCTGCTATGTTCCCACCTTATCTACAGATGTATGTCCATATATACCTATAGAGATATAAATATCTGCTTACATATATGTGGATATATATATATATATATATATATATATATATATATATATATATATACATACATATATCAGTATGTTATATCTGTTTAGATGTTAATATATTTCCACACACACACATACATCTACACATCTACATGTTGGAATACATTCTCTGTACTGCTGAATGACTGGGCTGGATATGTTTGTGACTACAACAAGGTTATTTATATTTGAGATGGCTTACAGGAAAATCACTTTGGCTATGGTGTGTATGGTCCTGGGTTCGAGCTTTGCAGAGGTTGTTTATTTTGTTGCTAGGCAGAACAAGGGCCAATGGATACAGAGTGATTAAGGCACTTTAAACAGTTGTAAGCGGGTTTGCATGGAGGTAAGCACTGCTAAAGTCTGGTTACAGTTTCTTATACTCAGTTAGCTGCTGAATTGCTTAACCTGTGTAGGCATTGCTTAGCTCTGCGCAAACCCATGCAAACCTGCTTACAACTGCTTTAAAGTGCCTAAATCACTGTGTATCCAACAGGCCTTGTTCTGCCCAGCAACAAAATAAACAGCTCTTGCAAGGACCCTGCACATCATAGACAAAGTGATTTACCACTAAGCCATGACAGATACAAAGAGATTTGATGTTTTCAGAAACATATCATCCAGTCCATAGGTTCATAGGTTCATACTAGGCTATCTGCCCTAGGGCATTTATAAACCTAGCCAGAATGTGTTTGGCTTTCGCCACCCATTTTAAATTAATTTTGCTATGCCCTTTTTTGAGGTTGGTATACTGTGCCTCTGTCTAACAGTGACACAGAAGTGATACCCAGGGTAAACCTATGATCTCCCATCCACTCATCAAGATTCCTCTTGAAGAGAGTCAATGAGGGACTCTGCCTAACCTGGACTGGGATTTTATTCCAGAGTGAAGGGAGCCTCTGGGTTATGAATCTGTCCCTCCAGCATGTCCTATTTATTTCAGTGCTGAGGTTCAAGTCTCTCAAGCGTGTAGCTCGATGGGATTTGGATTTTCTGAGGTGCAGCATGTCCATTAATTCCGGGTTGGACATGGCTTTATACATCAGGCACAGATCGCCTCTGAACAGGCGGTATGCCACTGAGTAGAGCTGGAGTTTCTTTAACCGGGCAGCATATGGCATCTGTTTGAGCCCTTTGATCCTCTTGGTGAGGTACTTTTGGGGTCTTTCCAGTTGCTGCAGGTGTCTGGTAAGGTACATCCCAAAAGGGGCATTGTACTCAATTATGGGCCTGATGAGGGATGAGTAAAGAGGCATGATGACCTCCCCTGATCTAGATGTGAATCCCTTCATGATTAGGTGGGCTATATAAAATGTTTTTCTAACCACTTTGGCCACATGGTTGTCAAATGAGAGATTGCTATCAACTTGGGTCCCCAGGTCCCTAATTACTACTTCTGTACTTAATGGATTACCCCCTATGTGGTAATTTGTGGGCACTTTGTTTTTGCCAAAGGGGATGACTATACACTTTTTGGTGTTTAGCTTGAGGCCATGGCTCTGGCACCAGTTGTCTGTTTCTATGAGGCCCTTTTAGAGGATGCTTGTGTCGGCTGGAGAGTTGATTATGGCACCCAGTTTGCAGTCATCTGCGAACTTGGTCAGCCACAGTCCTTCCGTGTTGGCCTGTACCTCCGAGAAATATATACCGAACAAGAGAGGTCCAGTCATGCAACAGTACAGAGAATGCATATCAACATCTAATTGTATGTGTGTGTACATATATTAATATCTAAACAGATACAACATATCTAGATATGTATATATATATATATATATATATATATATATATATATATATATATATATATATATTGATTTCTAAAACTATATACATATTTATTAATATATATGCACATATATCCATGCATATGCCTATATCAACACATACATGTGTCTACACCTATATGTCTATAAATACACAGTGCATTATATATGTGTATGCAGATATATATCTATGTAGGTATATATGGACATAGTTATATATATGTTAGAAGATACATATATCTATATAGGTATATATGGCCATACTTCTGTAGATAGCAATGGCAGTTTAACAAATACACATATGTCCACATGCACCGTTAATGGGGTTGTGAGAACCCACACACTATATGTCTTGTATGAATAGGCATCCCTCCCACAGCCAAACACGTGTGCCCTGCAATACACTACCAAGTACAGTCTGCCTCCCATAGCACCTGTAATATGTGGAAGCCATCAACATCCCCAGGATACAGATACACAGACACAGATATGCAGATACAGATATACATATGTGTGTGTGTATATATATATATATATATATATATATATATATATATATATATATATATACATGTGACTACACATATACATGCAGATATATGTACAGTAAGATGCATATGTAGAAGGCATACACAATATGGAATAGCCACTATGCCTACAGTTAACACCTGAACAACTGGACACTGTATGGGCCACCAATACAAAAGTCAATCACTTGCAACATGTACCCATAGAAAGGTCATAGGAAAGACACCACACACGGGTTTGCAGACATGGGAATCCTATGATTGTGTACTATAACAGTTCTATATGCCATGTCATATAGCTGTTCAGATACTGACAACCATATAAACAGAGTACAACAGTTACACTAATAGAGTAGTCTGGAAAGGTTCACAGCTGTTGCTGTCCAGGCAAAACCCTTCAAATTGTACAATAGTAAGGACAGACTGGGCCACAGGATACCAAACAATCAACAGTAAGTACTGCAGGTGTGTAGTTCAGCAGCCTCTACATACACTCTGTACAAACTCAGTAGGAGGTAAAGAAGTTTTGTGATCAAATGGGTTGTAACTGGTACGCAACAAGGCATAACTGACACCATCATAAGTGCACCAACAAACAGAGCAGTCTGTATGGCAGGAGGTAGTAGGCTTGCAGTACCCCAATTCATGTAAGTAATGTCAATATAGGTGAAGGATATGATACTGTACATCCAGATACCTTGTGGCAGCTCACCCCTGATACCCCCACATTTTATAACAGTCAAGGTCATTTATGGTGATCCCCACCTACACTCAATAATACAGGTCTATATACCACTGTTACACTGGCTTCTGGAGTGCATAAGGGCACACATGTATTGTGTAACTGATGCCCACAGATATATGGTCCCAGCCCCACTGTATGTGTGGAGGATACAACAGCAGTGGAGTAATGGCAGCAATGGCAGTGCTATATATTCACAGCCCACTACAGACAACCCCCAACAGCATGACATATATGCAAAGCTTGGTATGTAGATGGAGGACAGAGGCTGGAACACAGGCACATATGTGGATCACTGTTGCCATACACTAAGCAAGGTGCTGGTGTTACAGGATAGTCTGCAACATACCCTTAGTCAGGGAATTGAGATTGGACACAGAAATGGATGTAGCCATGTACTGATAGCACGCAATACCAACTCTAGTCACAGTCTGTCTGTAGTTTCTGATCCTTCTACAGATATGTGGCCGCTCTGAGTGTGCAGGTTCTCCTGTAAGAGGTATTGCTACCTGCTATATGTAACACTGATGGCCACACACAGGAAGGATGTCCATCAGACAGGAAATGTAAAGGGACCACACCCGCATGCTGTAGGGATTTATAGTGGGTGGTTGCCATGACAGTGTAATTATATATATATGGCTATCTTGATAAGTATATGTACATATATTTCCACCATATGTCCTGGACTTGGAGTGTAGCCCTACCCCAGCTCCTGTAGTCCCAAAGTCGTAATGCAAGGGGATGTCTGGTATGTATAGCAGGTATATTACTTGACTATTGCTACTGTCATTGGGATTGTCTTCACAGACATGGTGTGTGTGGAAGGTGACATCTGCTTATAACATGTGTGCCATTGGCTACTGACAGACATCCTAAGGAAATCACTGTAAAGTATCACTGCTAGCATGTAATGCCCCTGTGGAGTGCAGCAGATATATTGGCCAATATATGTGGAACTTCAGACACACCCTGTACAGTCCAGAAGTTTACACATAATCCCTTAGTGCGCAACATGTGTACCAGGCCTGACAGTATGGATGTAGACAGCCATGCCGATGGGTATAACACAACAACTGGTATACATTTGCCACCATAGGTTTTGGATTCACACACTCCTGTCTGGCCTGACACATAATGACTGCTGGTACAGGGGTGCCATGGACACATACTACCCACTAGATATTGACATACATCTGTACAGCATCCCACTGCTCTGTCTGACATACATGACTTTTAAGGGAGGCACGGCAGCAGTATATCTGGCAAGAATCAGCATATGACATCTCACTGGGTAAGTACACTAGGCTGCTAGGCATGTAACAATGCACTGTGCAGGCAGACTGGCTCAACACTGTACATGTACCTGCATATATAGCAGGCTAAACAGCCATGTCACAGCATAGGGTACAATACACCTGTGAGAAAGTGCATAACCACAACCAATGTGAACATATCCACAGCCACATATGGTAAGCTAGCATATTATTACAGTATATGGACTATCTGTTCTACACCATTCTCATGTGTGCCACTCACAGAATGACCCTACATATATTGGGCTGCTACACAGAGGCTGTCTGTGGTATGAGACATGTGTGTGTATGGTCCTACAAACATGTATGGCAAAATGGTACCATACAGTGGGGCAGCATGTAACATCAGATAGAAGGGGAGCTAGAACAATGACATCTACCACAGTCTGTACACAGGCTAATGTACATATTAACAATACACACACTGCCGACATTCACCATCACTACACAGACCTCAGTACTGTACAAACATCCCCAGAATGTTCAGGTTATGTCATGATATATAACTCCTACTGTACATGACGTGTAGCAATCTGATATATCACTGGCTTGTTATCAGATATGATGACGCTATTTATGGTGTACAGCACATATGCACCACCATGCATGACATATATACAAAGGTTGACAGAGGTGTGGCTGACAGCACATACACAGGGCCAGTATAGACATGTTGCTGTGATAACCTCATTTATTTACCATTGTAACGGGGTTTGTTACAACATATGTCCTATGAGGGATATGAAGTCAGTAACTGTCATGGCCTTTACCATCTACAGATTGCAGTCCTGACACTACTTTCTGCATTCCACAGATAGATGCACCATGGCTAACACATGAAACCAAAGGCACAACACTGCCCAGTCTGCAGATGACCCTGCAGATGGGGATTCCTCATATACATGGAACTGACATGGCAGGTATTGTGACATGTATGACAGGCATATACAGACAAACACTGTTAAGCCAACATTACTCCAAATGCAGTATAGCAGCACTTACAGTCTGTAGTTAGATCAGGCACATCCTCTCCTGTTCATTGCCACTTTTCTACAGTGTATGTTGTTAGAGGTAAATTCCCAATCCATCTGAGATGCTGTTTGCCAAACAGCAGATCTAGTTCCTGCTCACAGTGACTGTAAAGGGCCAACACCACCATGATGTTCCTAGGTAATGGAGTGTGTTTCCATGCATTTGGCTATGGGAATGTTACCACAGCTGTTCCACATTCAGTCAGCTAGGGGAAGGCTGCAAATCATGCAGAGGCCATCAGCTGATCATGAGCATCACTTAAATTACACATGCTATTGCCTAAGCAAAGCAGGTGTGGGCTCCACATCCACCAGAGAGAGGGTGGGGGAGGTAGACAGAGGCAAATACATGTCAGGGACGGGTGGGAGAGTAAAACTGAAGCATGTTTGTATCACAAACCTACCAGCACAGGGTATCAACCCCCTGACAACTTTGTAGTGCTATCACAGTTTGATTCAGTTATTGGATGTGCCACATTGGTTACCTGCTGTGGAGCACTCGGAACATATATGTGATGGTGAATTACATCTGCAACAGGGATACAGTAGATATATGGTAGATGATGTACATGTGCCTGTCTGCATGAACAGGGGCCAGCATCAACACAGGCACACTCACACCGGGACACACACACAATGACACACTTGGCAGGGTCAGGAGTGCAACTCATTGCTAGTGGAATTGCCACAACACATCAATATGCAGGTATCACATGCACCACACGGGTCATACAGAGATTGTATGGGCAAAGAGTATGAGGAGGTGTCAGACATCAGACAGCATGCTTCAGTATGTCCTGGGGGGTTGTAGTGAGTGTGGATGTGGACATATGCACCATACAACACAAACACACAGGGTGCCAGTTCTGACATTCATGGGTGCATGTCTGCAGGGGTTTGTGGTGGTCAACTGTGATAGCAGGCTGTACAAGGGTAGGCAATGGGTATACCTTGGCATCAGGCCACATGGCAATGGTCTGCATTGTGGCTCATGCCTGTAGTTTCTGCATTTTCCCACACAGGTGGGTATTGCATCCCCCATCCAGTCACCTGGGTGACTATTGTGTGTGTCCAATGCTGTGCATCACTTGCCATGTATATGTTCCTTAGTCCATGACATGGATGGTGTCTGGGATGTGCACACCTCCCACATGCATGTATAGTGACATGTGCTACTGTACCTGGGGTTATTGGCCAATGTTGTGAACACAGATTATTATCAGATGTGCCAGTCTTGCCCACCTGTGCCAGGAACTGGTAATGGGCAGCAGGTTTACCCTGCACCTACATTGATAGCATGCTAACAGCATTCCCTGATGTCAGTGTCATCTGTCCATACAGGGCATGTTGTCAGGCATGGTATGTCCATTGTGAGTCACATGTGAAGGCACCATAGGTGGTGCAGGTGTCCATTGGGGAACATGGTGGAGGTGCACTGTCTGCATGTATGTGCATATTGGACAGATGGGCAGGGTGACATGTCCTCTGTAGCCCACTGCTATCACTGCATAGTTACTATCAGTGGCCAATATGCAGTGTACTACCCACATATTGGCTGTTGCCTAGGCATGTGTGTGTGTATGACACATGGGTTGAGTGTGTGCTCAACCCATGTGAGGTTGCTAACTGTGATTGGCTGGCCTTAATGTCACAACTATGGGTATGGCTTTGCACCCCAGCCTCTCAGCTAATGTACATCTGTTATCCCTGTATGGTTGACATTGTGATATATAGTAGGGCCACCATAAAAGCAATAAGCAAAACCCCCTCCACATTGCTCACAGGTGTCACACACTCACCCCCACCCCTACACAGGATACAAGTTACAAAGACCTGTCATGTCTGGAAGTTGAACCCTTTCCTTACTAGTTTATTACACTACACAGTTATAGTAAGCGCCATGGACATTACTGAAGTATTTTTTCCGCAAAGGTGTATTTCACAATGAATGACATCAGCAGGATTACCAAAGAAGGGCATTTCAACTGTACTGCGAGTGACCAGCCTAAAATGTATTGCTCCCTACACAGACAGTGGGACACACAACAAAACATCTACAACTGAAATGTATGGGTATAGAACCCCTAACCAAGGTCTATAGCACACTACAGCATAGAGCTGTTATAGGACATACTACAGGGATTACTAGAGAGATCTTTCTCCAAAGGTGTATTTCACAATGAATGACATCAGCAGGAGTATCAAAGAAGGGCATTTGAAATGTACTGTGAGTGAGTAGCCTATAATGCATTGCTCCATACACAGACATTGGAACACACACAAAACATCCAGAACTGCCATGGGTGGAGATGGAACCCTACCACAGTTCTAATTTACACTACAGCTGTACGCAGTTACAGGAAACGCTACAGAGATTACTGAGCTACAGCCTTTCCAGAGGTGTATTTCTAGGTGGGTGATGTCAGCAGCCTTGCCAAAGTTGAGTATATGAATTGTACAGAGTGTGAGTTGCCTAAAAAAGCATTGCTCTCTATTCAGTCAGACACACACACAAAGAGTCACACACAAACACACCTAGTTTTTAAGTCTGGGGTTAGAACACCTACCTAACTATTTTATCACACTACAGCAGTACACAGTTATAGGATGCGCTACAGAGATTACTGGGCTATGACTTTCCCAGAGGTGTATTTCTAGGTGACTGACATAAGCAGCCTTGCCAAAGTTGAGTATATGATTTGTATGGAGTGTGAGTAGCCTAAAAAGCATTGCTCTCTACTCAGTCAGACACACACACACACAAACACACACAAACATTCACAGTTGCCATGTCTGGGGTTTGAACACCTACCTAAGTACTTTATCGCACTACAGCAGTACGCAGTTACAGGATGCACTACAGAGATTATTGGGCTATAACCTTCCCAGAGGTGTATTTCTAGGTGAGTTATATCAGCAGCCTTGCCAAAGTTGAGTATATGAATTATACGGAGTGTGAGTAGCCTAAAAAGCGTTGCTCTCTACTCAGTCAGACACACACAGATTCACACACAAACACAGTTGCCAGGTTTAGGGTTAGAGCACTTACCTAAGTGCTTTATCATACTACAGCAGTACGCAGTTACAAGACACGCTATGGAGTTCCTGGACTATGATTTTCCCAGAGGTGTATTTCTAGGTGAGTGACATCAGCAGCCTTGCCAAAGTTGAGTATATGAATTGTACGGAGTGTGAGTAGCCTAAAAAGGCAATGCTCTCTACACAGTTAGAGAAAGACAGACACACACTCACACAATTGCTAGGTCTGGGGTTAGAACTACTACCTAACTAGTTTATCACTACAGCAGTACGCAATTATGGGACACACCATGGAGATTACTGAGCTACAGCTCTCCCAAAGGTGTATTTCACATTGGATGACCTCAGCAGGCTTGTCATAATACTGCTATGGGGAGGGTGGTGCGTGCATGGGCCATAACTCATTCATGTAGGGGTTGACATGCCACATGCGGGCACACATGGGTACATATGTCACAGGTATGTGTATACAGCTACTAGATGACTACTTCCTTGTACAGTCATGTTGCACAGCTAGCATGTGCACCACATAGTCTGTCATGCTGACAGATACTGGTGGCTAGTATCTGCAGTGAGTGACATCTGCACCTCATGTGTTTGGGGCCCTTTGGCTGTGTGCTGGGTGGGACAGGCCTGGATGGCTCCTGGTCACGGTCACCCTCTTCCACACATCTATGTCCATCTACCTTTGGCTTATTATAGTGTGTTGTCCTTACACATGTCTCTGTATTCCTATCCATTGTGTGTGAAAGGCAGGAATGGTGCATGCTGACATGTGTCTGCACTACAAACTGCGACTGCCAGATATGTTTGTTCCACTGGTGTTTGCAGACATGGCCTTCATGTGTTTAAGTGTGTGAGCATGCCCAGTATGACTTTTCAGTATGTTGTTGACTGACATTGCCTTCATTCCTCTAAGTGTGTGAGCATGCCCTGTATGGCCATCTGTATTGCATGTGTGGATCAAGTCCAACTAGTTTGTACTGCGGTGCTGACCTTTGTGTTATACACCGACAGGTAGCATGCTGTGTCTGCAGGGTATCCATCGGTCATTTGGCATTGACTGTTGCTACATTTATGCATAGCGGGGGGGGGGGCACCAGACTGTTTCTACATTTCTACACAGGAGTGGGGGGGGGGCTCACCTGACCGTTTCTATAAGTGTACATAGGATAAGGGGGCACACCTGACACTTGTACACATTTGCTAGGACTGTACTGGTATGTCAGATACTCCATTGCAGTCTTACCTATCGTGCTGGCTAGAGACATACCAGTGTACTACAGATCTTAGCTTTAATTACCTACATATTAGTTTCTGACTTACTAGCCTTCACAACTTACATCCAACTGCCTGGTCTGCTGTAGTCTGTCTGTGTAGGCCTGGGGAGGTTTTACCCATAGGGCTCATTCAGAGGCCATAGTACAGCAGTTGTTTGTGTTTGTCTACACCTGTCCTGCTAGCTGAGACAGTTGGGTATGTGAACCTTCCTGACTGGCTTGTGTGGGTCATATGGATACACATGTTGCTCAGCCCATTCCCTGCAGTGGGTTTTGTCACCCTGTGTATTACTGGCTACTATGGTGACTCCAGTATGTGTTACCAATGTCATGGTGCCACTATGGGTGTCTACTGTCTTCTGCCATATCATTCAGCCACCCAATTTCTTTGCATGCTCACATCCATACCATAGCTACAGGTAACAACACATTCTACTCCATTTGGCAACTGGTAGGTTGACTGACTTACCTTGAGGGTGTGTCAGACTTGAGGATGGTGCTGGAGGGCTGCCTATGTCAGATGCACATAGTACACTCCCTATACATGGTTAAGCACAGGTAGTGTCATGTTTGGCATCCCTTTTACTGTCTGTGCGAGTCAGAGAGAGGTGTCATTCCCTGGATCCCTACTGTGTCAGTGCATATGCTATGTGTTGCCTCTTTGCCAAGGCCAGGGCATACTGGGCATGCCTCCTTCTGCCTACTGGGGAAGGCTCAGGTTGTTCCTCCTCTGAGTCACTCTGTGCCTGTACAGGCCTAGGCATTGGTGGGGGGCTGTGTGGCCCTGCCCCATGCTGTTCCTGCTGCAGCTGTTTCCACAGGATCATATTGTGTAGCATAGCACATACCATAACAATTTGGGTACATGTAGCTGGTGAATACTGCAAGGCTCCACTGGATGTCTCCAGAAACCAGAACCATGACATGAGCATCCCAAACACATGCTCTGTTATATGCCTGGCCTGTGCGTGTGCCTCATTATGGCATTGTTGTTCAGGTGTGTGTGCATTTCTGATAGGTGTCATCAGCTATGTCTCCAGTGGGTACCCAGCATCCCCTACTAGGTGACCGTAAGGGATGTCCACATTGACAAATCTGGGTACAGCTGCATCAGATGCCATATGTGTTAATCTTCATAGCTTCCAGGTCAGCCAGCAGACACATTCATTATAAAGCCCTGGGCATCACATATGACCTGGCAGTTGATGGAGGGGATGCCCGTGTGGTTGATGTAGGGCCTACCCTTCTCACCAGGTGGTGCTTTGATGCATATGTGCATGCAGTCTATAGCACCCACTACCCCAGGGTATTCTGCTATTTGGTGGAAGAGACGCATATTGCTGGCCAACATCTCACGTGTGTTTATTTATTTTTTATTTTTATTTTACATTTGTTGACCAAGCTGGTCCAACTGGATTTATGTCCATTTTCAGTGGAGGCCCGGGGAGAAAAGCTCCACACTTCAGAATAGAATAACAAATACATAGGTGCATTACCATGATTTGGCAAGTAATAATAGTACATTACATTTTAGCTTATGAGTAAGGAAAAAAAACAATTGTAGTTACAAATCAAGTATGGATATACATACAACAATATACAAGGTATGTGAAATAGAGCACTATTAAACTAAATGAGTTACACACACTTTATTGTTGGTAAAAGATCATTGAGTTTATGTGGGTGAGAAGATTAATGTCTAGTGACAAGGGAGGTAGTTAGTCTGGGTTTGCACAGGGGCACAGCCAGTGGGATTTAAGGTATGGTTTGAGTTTGGTTTTAAATAGCGTAGTTGAGGGTAGGGATGTTAGGTCATTTGGGAGGGTGTTTCAGGTTTTACCCACTGTGTTAGAGAACAGAGAGTCTCCAGCCAGATTGTTGGTTTTACTTGTGTTTACCAGTAATTTATTAGATGAGCGCAGGGTCTTCAGGTTAATGTAGGGGGAGATTAGGTTAGTGAATATTGGAGTATTTGTAGGATGATTCGGTATCTTATGGGCAATAGTTAGTTGGTTGAATATAAGATCTGACAATTCTAACCATCCTAGTTTATTAAGATTATTGCAATGATGGGTTCTATAGGTGGAAGCATTTGCAAATCTAGCAATATTATTGTAAGAGCTGGCTAGCTTGTTCAGATTGCTTTTGCATAGTTTTGTATAGATAGGGGAAGCATATAGTAGGGTTGAGATTAAATGGGTATGGGCAATAGTGGTCCTGGCAGTGTTGAGGAAATATATGTGCTCACTGGCATGTGCTGCCATGGCATCCAGGAACTGATGGAATACTCTGGATGCTGATGCCTGTGAGATCCCCATGATATCCCCAGTTGTGCTTTGGGAGGTACGTGTGGCTAGTATACCTAGGCGTACACATACTTTGGTATCCACTGGGATGGGTTCCCCTCGGCCAGTTTGGTGTGTCATGTGTGTCCGGCACAGCTCAACAATTTGCTGTAGGAGGTCTCTGTCCACCCTATAGTGCTCCACTATCTCCGGCTCATGTAGCCCCTGGTAGGTTACCCTGGGTCTGTACACTCTTCTCCATCTCCTCACTGTGGGTTGTTCAGCAGCATTCACATCCTCACCACCCTCAGCCTCTTGCACATGATGTTCTATGTTGCCTGCTGCAGCCCTTTTCATTTTGTAGGTTTGTTTATTAAAATATCCCCGCATATATAGACCAGTGGTGTGGAAAAAACAGAGAGGAAGGTGTTTGCTTAGTTTATAGTAGTGTTTTGGGCTGTGCTGGTCTGCTGTCTGTGTAATTGGCTAATTCTGATACATTTCACCTGCCAGCTAAGCTAGTTCTCCTTGATTACCTTCCTACTGCTGTTTTCCCTTCCCATTGCCTCCCTGTTTAAGCCCGTGTGCGCGTCGAGCAGAGTGCTCAAATGTGCACAAAGCTGCTATTTCCTGGTTTAACTTCCCTTTTCTTCCTTTAAAACCTGTTGAGCGGCACACACGCCCGCTTACACTTTGTAAAGAGTGCTAGGCAGGTTTAGACACACCCCTTGCTTAGCTGGGCTAAGCTAGGAGCAATCCTGTGCCACAGGGCTCCAATCCACTTACAGTACACAGTACTCTTACACTCTTGGGACATGCCTCACACCCTGGGGAAAACAGGGATTCACTAACCTTTCCCTCATTTGCATAGGATTGCCTGCTAATGCATAGTTACATGTTCCACACTGAGCCTCCCCCCTTAGCAACCATTACTCACTGGCCAGTTTGTCTTATGCCTGCCATTGACTTGCATGGCAGAATACTGATTTTAGTTAGAATGCTTATTTTAGGTTTATTTTATTATTTTCCCCCCAATCCCATTTGTGCGCCACTGCCCTATGCTTAAACAGCCAAGATCGGTGAAAAAAAAAATTTTTTTTTTTTTTTTAAAAACAGTTTGCAATACCAATGGCCTTCTAATTGGCCAATGGCATGCTTCCTCAATAATATGTAGCCTTTATTTGGGGCTGTCATAGCTCTGTTTTGTAGTTTTCAGACATGTACTCGGTTACTAACCGAGTACATTTCTATAGACTGCACTCGTCCTGCACTGACAGCTGCCGGCATCCTGGATTGCAGATTACCCTCATTTGCATGGGTTTCACCTGCAAATGAGGGTAATTTGCATACAGGAGCTTGGTCCATGCAGGATTAGCCTAAGAACTCACGTGCACGTCCTAGGAGCTCGTTCCTGGGATCACACGTCGGCCATATTGCTGAAAATTGCTCATAGACTAATCATGAACGCTATAAAGGGCTTCATAAATCCGAGGGTTAGAATGTACATACATTCACAACAGAAGAACAGCTTTATAGAGGTAGGAGTATTTGCTTAGACTGTGCTTGATTGTTATGATACAGATTGGAGTCAGTCAGTAAGAATGCTTAGATTTTGATAAGTACAGGTAGAACGGCAGAGACAAGAAGTTACATAGTTGTTAGTAGATAGCTTGAGTTCCAAACTGTAATGGAGGTTATTAGTAGATTAGTTTTCTTCTAAATGACTATAAACTCTGTCAGCATCAATTTCAGTGTATGGTTTATAAGTCATTGGAAGGCAAGTTATTGGCCTATAGTTTTTAGGATAGCTTGCCAGTTTAGCAGTATTGTTTTTTCCAATAGTTAACCAGGTTGGTGTCTGTTCAGGGTGTGCATATAAATAAATAGTTCTTATTCATGGCTAAATCTTCATGTAAAGATGATAATACTTTTAGCTAGAAGTTAGTTACCACATCTGGGCCTGGAGTTTTCTAGTTAGGAGCTTTTCTTAACTTTGTTTCAGTTTGTCTGGCCATTACTTCATCCTGTTTCACATCCTGTACATTTGAACTTCTCATTCTTTATTTTACTTCTTCTATCCATTCAGCATCTTTGTTATGTTATACATGGTCTTCATAGATATTTTTCCAAAATGTATCTATTTCTTCTTTTTTGGTGGTGTTTCAATTCCTTTTGCCTTGTTTCCCAAGTCTCTATAAAACTTTTTTGAGTCATCAGTAAATTGCTTATTTTGTACTTTTCCTTTATTTTTATCTGCATATCTTCTAAAATTTTCTGTCTCTGCTAATATTTTTAGTTTATTATTTGTGATACCTCATGATAGATCCTGATCTGTTCTGATACTGTGCATTGCTTTTAACACATCTATCTTTCTGAGTAGTTAATCAGTTCCATCTTCTGTACTCTTCTTGTCCTAATTGCTTTATAGTTTTCTCTATTGGATACTTCCATGACAGCATTTGATTTCTCCCTTTCCTTTCCCTTACTGCCCTGTGTTTTTGTGGTAAGAATTTATCTGTTATTAATTTAGCCGCACAGTAATCTATCCTATTTACTTCTCTTATATCGCATGGATTTCTATAAACAGTCCTAATTACTGTGTTCATTTGTTTTATCAAACTTCTAACTTTTTGAGTTTTATTGACTTTCTGTAATCTTTCTCTTTCATTGATCTTAATATGTCTATCTCTATTAAATGAAGCAGCTCTTCAGTTGGATCATTATCTTCTTAACTGAGGGTACAATCTTTGTTCTCCGTTTCCTGCAGGCATTCTACAGAAAGTTCTAGAGCACCTTTCTGTGCCACATTCTCTTCAGTTTCATCCTGTGTCATCCATTACTCTTTCATATGGGAACTCACTGTCCTGTCACCCCACAACATTGACTGCATCAGAGTTGTCACAGTTTCCTGTTCATTTCCTTGCTGTCCACCTCCAACTGAACTTTTATACTGATTTCTTATGAAAGGCTCCAAAGTATCTTCATATCACAACTGATCAGATGTTTCCTGCTCCATTGGTTTCTTCTTAATTTGGGGATCCATTGTTGTATCCTGCTGTGGTATTATTAGAGTTAGAGTTTCTACACTAAATCCTTCACTTTGCAGGTAATCCATAACCCCAGTTCCTACTTCTTTAGCTTCTGTATTTCTAATCCTCTTTTCTACTTTTTCTCTTTGTTTTCTTATTTCTGTATTGTAAAAAATTCCATATTCGGATGCCTTTGCCTGTATTTCTCTTCAGATATCTTTGGTGCTGCTCTTTTTCCATTGATTAATTTTTATTTCTCCTTTGCATAAATAATGCACCATATTAAATGTCTTTTATTTCCCATGTCCATATTTCTTGTTCAGATGTCGCCTGCTCCTCCTGTTTCTCCTTACTTGGGGCCTTGTTGTTCCATCCTGCTATAATATAACATGTATTAGACTTTCTACACTAAATCATTCACTTTGTAGGTATTCTATAAATGTCAGCTTCTATTTTTTTTTTTACTTCTACTTTATTAATCTTTGGTTCTGTGTTTCCTCTTTGTGATCTTATTTTGTGTATGGTGACATTTTCCATATATGGATGATTTTGCCTGTATTTCTCTTAGAATATCTTTGGGGCTGCTTTTTTTTGTATGGAGTAGTTTACCTTTTTAGTTTGCGTAAATATTTCACCATATCAGATATCTCTTTCTTTGCCATGTCCATATTTCTTTTTTATACCTTCAATAATATCTAGATTTTGTTCTTTATATTTTCACACTTCCTCAGTCGCTTCTTTTTCAAAATGGCAAAAAGTTTCTTGGTCTGTGTAATATTTTTCATAAGTCTGTTGTATTAATCAACAGACATTTACATTTGAAGCTTTTGACAGTTTTTATTATGCAAGTATTTTTCTTTCCTTTAATTTCTCTCTTAATATTTTTTTGTATATCTTCTGGCTGGAAATTCTGGAGTTGCATAATAGTAACAATATATACTTTCTTTCTTATCTTCAATAGTCCACTCTGTCATCTTTATGGCTTTTTGTTTTTGGCATTTCAGTTTTTGTGATTTTGTGGACTACTCCTTCTTTCCACAACAGAGGAGCCATCTTCCCCTTGAGCCTGACCTACCCCCATTGTAGGAATGTTTCCATGTCTTATGGTTTCAACACTGCTAGTTTTTCCAGTCCTGGCACCAGTTTGCCTAACAGGATTGGGCAATTTTTATCCTGGGTCTTGTGCACCCAATTATCTTTTTTAATTTCTGACATACTTCTCGATATATGCTATATAAAATACAATCTATATATCAGTGTCATCTTAGTGAGATTTTATATAAACATGGTCTACTTCATGATGGTACTTACCAAGACTTGAGAATTAATTCAATTCCAGTAGGATTTGCAAGTGAAAACTAGGGCAATCTGGAAGAAGGCTACCCAGACAGTTTCTAATAGTAAATGCAACAGGTCTTATAAAAAAGAATTTACAATTGTACTTAGACATGTGTGAAGGGGCGTACCTTCGGTGAAGGTTGTGCGTCAGAGCTGGTAACTCGGCACGTAAAAATCAACTACCAATCATTAGCAGACCAGAGTTCTGCTGTGGCGACCCCTAACCAGGAAAACCCTAAAGACACAAACAAACAAACTTAGATATCTTACCGATACATGCAACTCCATATGAATTGCAGTCAATACTGGGCACATTGTGTGTGATGTGAAGAGCACTTCTGGCTGACAGCAAAGATTGAAACAATACTAATTTCATAAAGTTTAATCATACTTTGACTTAGGAATGGGGTCCATTCCTGTCATGGTATTAGAAACCCAAAAGACTTGGAGAAATTAAGAGACAGAAGGTAAACATTATAGGAAAGGATAAAGTCTGTCTCAGATGTATAGTGAATAAGCATATGAGTTTGGCATACCATCCTTTTAAGATTTGAAATGTTGCTTCCTGTTATTTTCATTTGGCCCACATTCATGACTAAAGTCTTTAGATGACCTCCTCCCTCCAAGCAGTTCAACATATTCAACGTAGAGTGGCACCTGTTGAACTGATGCTCTATTATACATTTGGTCACAGATGGTGAATTTCCCAATGTTATACAATGACTTTACATTTGCCAAGGAAAATCATGACTGGGGCAGTGTTGAATTCAGCTGTACATCATTTCATATTTCAGCTTCTAGGGTTGATTAGCTTGAACACACTAGCATAACTAAAGGTGATAATGTATTGCTTGAAATGACTCCAGGAGAAGCTGCACATATTTTGCTGATGTGTGATCTTTGCATTGGTGATTGCAGTTTATTTAAACATCCCTAATTAAAATGCCAATGTTTCCCTTGACTAGCTAAAGAAACTGAAATCTTCTTGCTCTTAAAATATAAAGTTTAATGTAAATGGAAATTTGACATCACATATAAAGGCCACTTGGCATTTTATCAGCAAAAACATTCCTCCAGAGTAGCTCTCATCAATCGTACTTCAGTGGCAGATTAAATCTTGTTCAAAATCACTGAAAATACTGACAAAAATAATCACAATAATAAACATCTCTCTCAATAAACTACTAAATGCACCCTATACTCCTTTATGTACTGAAAAATATCAAAATACTCCTAAAATAGCATTGTCTCCAAATAAAGCATACACTACACAAACAAACTCATCTATTAGCATTCCAAACTAGACTACTTTCTTACTTACTTTTTTATCGCTGTTTATTAAAAGTAACTTCTGCTACCTGGTGGACTCGTGAACATTATTATCGTGAACATTATTATTGTGAATTAGCTGTCAACTATCGTTACATATTGCCTACTGGAACTGGATTATTCTCTGAGTATTTTCGTGTTGTTGGTTCCGGTTCCTTTTCTTTTCATTGTATACTGTACACAGGTTATAGTGGGTAGAGCAACAATTATTGATGTAAGATGAAAAGATTAAATTTTTAGAAGTGTTGCAATTTATGCATATGTGGCAAAAGGAAAGAAAGAAGATATGTTAAGAAACATTATTCAATATGTAGCTATAAATATGGAAATAATTGTAGTAGGAGATTTTAATTGTAATTTAAGAATACAGAAAAAGAAAGCCTATAATGTTAAAGAAATGTTAGCTATTATAAAATATGGTCAGTTAAGGATTTGGAAGAAAAATAAGTGAACATATAGTAGAGGGAAAAAAACTGAAATAGACTATTTTTTTTTTTATTTCAGCTGGTACTAATAGTAGAAGAAGGTGTTATGATGACATATTTTCCAGATCATCGGGCAATCTGGATTGTGTTTAAAGGGAATTCTGATTATATAAGAATAGGGAAGGGTTTAAAAAGAATAAATGAGGTGAAATGGGATGATAAAATGACAGCTGATACATGGAAGTTATGGCAAGATCATGTGGAAATGAAAGAATTTTATAAGGACTGGTCTGAATGGTGGTTGTGAATTAAACAGAAGTATAGTTATGTAACCTGGGGGGAAAAAGAAAAAAAAAAGAGAAAAAAGTATAAGAAGTTAAATAATGATAATGTTGATAGTTTAGAAAATATGTGTACTTTTTAATTAAAGAACAAGAGTTATATGATTTAAATAAGAGAAAAATAGAATAATTATTGTATAAGCAAATATATATTTTGCACGGGAAAAAGAGGAAATTATACCCTACTAGAGTAAAGTAATTAAAGAGAATAATGGTATTATGAGACAAGAAAGGGAAATGATGAATATGATACACAGTAGAAATAATCAATCATACTTCAGTGTCAAATTAAATCTTGTTCAAAATCACTGAAAATACTGACAAAAATAATCACAATAATAAACATCTCTCTCAATAAACTACTAAATGCACCCTATACTCCTTTGTGTACTGAAAAATATCAAAACACTCCTAAAATAGCATTGTCTACAAATAAAGCATACACTACACAAACTCATCTATCAGCATTCCAAACTAGACTACTTTCTCTCCCTGATAAAAACTCCTTGAGCTGTTGAAAATCTTTGTAACTGTTATGCCAAGAAAGTTAGAATAACATTAAACATGACAAAGTACTGCTCAATGAACTCCATCCATACATCTTAAAAAAGTATTCTCTATCATTAGGCAATCAGTGGTTCTTTAATAAATTGCAAGTACTGAAACTATACGCATGGCATGGAAATCATAGTTTCAGTTTATTTAAAATTCCAGTTTATTTAAGTATGTGAACACAAATAAAGTTCAGATGACAAAATTAAATCAAGTATAAATACAGTAAAACAAATTGTTCAAGAGCTGGAACCATGAAAAACAAATATAAGACCTGCAACATTAAAATGTAAGCTCAAGTGGTGACTTTTTAAAGACCTCTTAAATCCATAAAGCAAAAATAACTCCCTAGTACACTTAGGCAGTAGATTTAAAAAGTAAGATGTCTAAAAGGCAGGGGAATTAGTACCGAATGACTCTAGTGTCAACTAGAAACTTCAGCAAAACCAAAGTGGTAAACCAGAGGGTATAGACTCAGAGATAAAGGCTGGTTGTCATGCAGAACTACATAAACCAAGACCTGATCTATGTAAATAATATACGACCACAGAGGAACTTTCTTAAGACTCAGGAGAATCAACACAATAGGTACCATTAAGTAGTCAGGGAGAAGAGTTCTGTACTAGCTGCAAGCAGATTCACTCTGAGTCAGTCAGCACAGGTGAAAGGAGTGACAATAATCCAAGTGAGAGTAAAATAGGGGCATGGAATACCACATACAGATTTTCAGGTGCAATAAGGTGTTTGATAAAGGTATTATTCTGAAGATTAAAGTATAACTTGTTAACAGCCATCATCTGGTCTTTGAGTATTGGTCTTACATCCAAAATTACTCTAAGGTTAAACACCTTTACCTCAGGCATCTGTTTGTTACCCCTTAAGTTATTTAGGGGTATAAGCTCTAGCATCCAATTTTTGAAGTATGGCATGAATTGCTATGGCACATTCTCAAAATTGTTAACTTTGAACCATTTGCATGGAATCCACTCAGGGAGTCTGTCCAGACTACCTGCACAGGGACTCATAACTGACGCGATGCCTTAGGAAAGGAGAAGTATAGCTTTGTGTCACCAGCATAACAGTGGTAGCATTAGCATTCCCTTTGGGTATGATCTCTTAAAAACAACATGTACACATTCGACATTTGTGGCATAAAACAGAGCCTTGTCATACACCACAGCTAAGGGTACAGAAAGATGAACACTTACCAGTTGAGACCACATCTAGTAAGCTCACACCCAAATCATACAAGAGTTATCATAATTCTGATGAAGTCACTCAAAGATCCCATTAGCTGCATCAAAGGTGCACAAAACGTTAAGCCAAACCAGAGCAGAATTTTTTTTTTTTTTTTTTTAATTAAGAAGTTACTAAAACCCTGATAAAAGCTGTCCTTGTACTATCTTTGAGTCTGAATTCTGGAATGAAATGGATCATAAGTGTTATTTTGTTTAAGAAACGTATTTGGCTATGCATATACAGCATTTTTAGGAACTTTAATGATTGATAAAGCTATTTATTTATTCTTTATTGACCAGTTTAGTGGTCTGGTTTCAGGGGGGAGACATGAGGTGATATTTATACTATTAGGAAAAATTCCCCTCCTCTGTAATGGTTGTACAGAGGGGATTGCTTTTGATGTAACACTTCCTGCTTCCATTACAAGTGCAGTGGTGGCTTGGAGAAGCAGGGAGAAAACAGAAAGCAGAAAAAAAATATATAGAGTCAGTCATGAGAACAGAAATGGATGAAAAGATGTAGTTAGTATGGTTTGTGATTAAAAAGAAAGAGGACACTGAAGTGGACAGATATAAGGTATGGAATGAAGTAATTACAGCATTAAGAGTGCAAGTGAGGTAAGAGCTTTTATATATATAAACAAAGAGATATTTTGTGACATTATTTTTGAGACTGGTCAAATAATGGAAAAGTTTCTACAGGAATATGAGAAAAAGAAAAATGGTATGGTATGGAATTTATATGGGTTCAAAACTTTCTATAGAGAGACAAAGAAAAAGATTAATATACAATTTAGGACTAAAGTAGAAAAAGAGACTTTAAAAAGACATTTATTAAAGTCATGTAAAGATGTGTTAGATATGTCAATGGTATATGATAATAGAAGTTTGTGGACTGGGGTGGGGGTTTGCAATGTGTGTTTGAACATTGAAAATGAGAACATTGTACATATTCCAAGCATTATAAATGCTGAAGGAGACAACGACATAATGAAATACAGGGGGAAGCCTAAAACATGTTTTCTATGTGGAAAACAGATCATTTGATTAATAATTGTGATAAAAGAAGATTTTTTTTATGTGGAAAGATAGGATATGATGTAAGAAACTGTGAATTAAGATGTTATAAATGTAAGAAAAAGGGACATTTAGGGGTGGATGTGAAGAAAAAGTAAGCAAGATAGATTCAGAAATACTAGAGACTTTAGTAGATCAAAGTCAAGAGAATGAACATGTAGAAAGAGGTAGAAACACTGGATATGCAAATGGAACAATAAGAAACAAGTATATTAGATAGAGGGCAAGAGTTACATATAATAGAATGAAGGATTTAATATAGATAAAGGTGAGGAAGAAGGGTCAGGGTTAAGTAATAGTGAAGATCTGAGATGGAATTTAGTTAAACAATAAGAAAAAGAAATTCTGTTGGTAAAAGGGTGCAGGAGAGAAAAACAAAAAAATACAGAATGGTTTAAGAAAAAAAAAAGAAAGGAAATGATGAATGTGATTGCAAAAAAGATATTACAAGTAAAATCATAGCACTAATTAATAGTTTACAAAAGTTGTTAAGAAGAATAAGTATTTTTAAGTAGTGTAAAAAGCAAGAAAGTGATATTATATAAGAAGACATTAGCATTAGCAAGAACAGAGATGTTAAACTGAAGTGTGATGGGAAAAAAATTAATCTGGAATTTAGGGAGAGTGATTTGTTCTGGGATATTAATTTTATAGAAAGATACAATAAAAATTCTAGACTGTACACTGGTTATAGTGGGTAGAGCAACAATTCGTGATGTAAAATGAAAAAAAATCAAATTTTTAGAATTGTTGCAATTTATGCATATGTGAAAAAGGAAAGAAAGAACATATGTTAAGAAACATTATTCAATATGTAGCTATAAATATGGAAATAATTGTAGTAGGAGATTTTAATTGTAATTTAAGAAAACAGAAAAAGAAAGCCTATAATGTTAAAGAAATGTTAGATATTATAAAATATGGTCAGTTAAGGATTTGGAAGAAAAACAAGTGGACATATAGTAGAGGAAAAAAAACTGAAATAGACATTTTTTTTAATTTCAGCTGGTTTACTAATAGTAGAAGAAGGTGTTATGATGACACGTTTTTCAGATCATCGGGCAATCTGGATTGTGTTTAAAGGGAATTCTGAGTATATAAGAATAGGGAAGGGTTTAAAAAGAATAAATGAGGTGAAATGGGATGATAAAGTGACAGCTGATACATGGAAGTTATGGCAAGATCATGTGGAAATGAGAGAATTTTATAAGGACTGGTCTGAATGGTGGTTGTGAATTAAACAGAAGTATAGAGTTATGTAACCTTGGGGGGAAAAAAAGAGAAAAAAGTATAAGAAGTTAAATAATGATACTGTTGATAGTTTAGAAAATATATGTACTTTTTTTATTAAAGAACAAGCATTATATGATTTAAATAAGAGAAAAACTAGAATAATTATTGTATAAGCAAATATATATTTTGCACGGGAAAAAGAGGAAATTATACCCTACTAGAGTAAAATAATTAAAGAGAATAAATGTATTATGAGAGAAAAGAAAGGGAAATGATGAATAAGATACACAGTAGAAATAATGGAATTCCTAAAATAATATATTAAAACATCTTTTAAAGAACAGATAATAAAAATAAGAAATGGAAAATATGTACTGTTTCTAATAAAGATAACAAGGATCTGGAAAAGAGAATTTTGATAGAGGAATTAGAAAATGTGTTAAAAGTAGTTAATCTAGAATTGTCAGCAGGTCCAGATGGAATAGAATATGGGATGTATGCGAATGTGACATTAAATAAAAAGTATGCTTTTTAATGATATTAAATGAATGGTTAGATAGAGGATTTCTTGATAAAGAGTTTTGTAGTGGTATAATTAAATTTATATGGAAAAAAAGTTGACAAATACTACTAAATAACATGGGCTATAAAATATTTATGAGAATTTTACAAATAAATGGATGAGAAAGTAAGTAAAGTCATAAATGGGTCTCTCTCTCTCTCTCTCTCTCTCTCTCTCTCTCTCTCTATATATATATATATGAAAGAACTCCAAAAAAGAACAAACTGGTAAAATAACAAAAAAGCAAGCAGGCTGTAAGTACACCAAACCACACTATTTAATGTGAGCGCTTTTGTCAGAGACAATGCTCCAACTTCATCAGAAAAAACAAAAGACAACAATTACCACTTTATATACTTACAAGTGGATGCAATTAAACCAATCACAAATTAACCATCAGTAAATTACATTCACTAATTCATGTAGGGTTATAAAAATATCTAACTCCATTGTGGCAACAGTAAACAATTCAACTAATACACAATATATTCTCCATTTACAATATGTATACTTAAAAGCATATACAAAACATATCAGAAACCTATACATAAATACATGCATATAATAAAAAAATATATGTTAAAGATTAAAAATTAACAAGGTATAATACCCTTTAAAATACTAGGGGAGCTAAACACATAGTTGATATGTGTGGGTAATTATAAAGTAAAGATTAAAACTTGAATGATTTTTACTTAATTATTCCTACATTTAAAAATGCAACTTATGTATACATATATATATATATATATATATATATATATATATATATATATATATATATATATATGTGTGTGTGTGTGTGTGTGTGTGTGTACATGAATAAAAAAACAAAAAAACATGGTCCAGTAGACAAGTATATATAAATGCAACCTTATGGTAAATATGACACTGACTGTAGGTAAGGAAAGAAAGGCCATTGTGACACTTACTGTAGAAAGGCATACAAAATATACTTAAACACTTAGAAAAACTGAAGTGCTAGTGCACAAGCTATAGGCACTACCTTGCAAGTGCTTTAAACTTTAAAAGGCATTTGATTGATACCTATTCTTTAAGGTCAGAAGGTATGTGGGCCAGTGTGTGAACTTGCCTCTGTATGTATGTGCATATATATATATATATATATATATATATATATATATATATATATATATATGTATATATATATATATATATATATATATATATATATATATATATATATATATATATATATATATATATATGGTATAAAAGGAAAACGAGTTAAGAATTATTATTGATAATTAGGGAATTAGTAGATGATGTATCACATAGAAATGTTCAAGCAAAGATAATGGTAGGGGATTTAAGTAAAGCTTTTGATTCAATTCAGCATAAGGTATTATGGGAAATATTTGAGGCTTATAAGTGAAAAGATAAAAAAATGTGTATTACAACACATAGGTTTAATATAGTCAAGGTATTAGCAAACAGTTAGTTAAGTGAATATATATTGCTTGAGAAAGGTATAAGGCAAGGGTGCCCATTGAGTGGTATAATATTTGTGTCAGTAATGAATGTGATCTCAATACACATTAATAAAGAAATGGGAAACAGGAGTTATATTTCTAATGAAGGGATAAAAATGCTGATTTTTGCTAACATATGCAGATGCAGATTATATTCTTATTGCAAAAGATAGTAAATGAATAAATATGGTGATAAAATATTTACAGGGTTTTTCCATAAGAGAAAAGTTAAGGATTAGGTTTTGAAGGTATGATAGGATTTATTAAATTTAATATGGCAAAGACAAAAGTACTTGGAATAAGGTTTGGGAAACAAGGAAATACAGAAATGATATTGAAAGAAATATTGGAATAAATGAAAAGTAGTTAAGTTTTTTTGAAATCTGTCAGATTATCATTTAGAAAATATATATATATATATATTTAATTATTCCAATTTTAATTGCCCAGGATTGCTTACTTTTGAAGGCATTTTCAGTATTCTGTAATATATGAGAAAGAAGTGTACAATATATTTTTCTTTTATTTGGGATTCTAGATTGAACCCAGTTAAAAGGGGAGTGTTGTATGTTAAGAAGTAAGAAGGAGGTTTAGGTTTGATAAATCCAATAGTTTATACAGCTTCTTTACATTTGTATAGAGTAAATGTTTAAAGGATATGGATATTCCTTGTTAACACAAATATTAAGAACTGAAATATAAAATAGAGTGGTTGAATCTTTTGAATTTTAAAAGAAAGAGAAACATGCCATAATAAAATAAAAATTATCAAGATAAAATCATACTTAGGAAAATAAATATCAATGAGACTGAAAATGAGAAGAAACATCAGTACAATAATATTATGGAAAAGTATTTTTGAATGTATATGTATATATATGTATATATATATATATATATATATATATGGAAAGAGTTGCATAACTTGAAAAAGGAGTGCAGTTAAAGCAATAATAGGAAGATGTGAATTTATGTTGGAGTGTCAAGAGTTCTTATGGAGGCTAACAATACAAAAACTACCTGTAATGTCGAATATGCTCTACAAAAGTAAAAGGGTAGAAATTGCCTTTATTGTAATGAATTTAAAACTAGTGAATATGTATTTCCAGGGTGTAGAAAAATTAAAACTTTATGGAAGAAGATCATGGATTGGATCTATCTGGAGGGTTTCACAGAAATAAATAAGTGAAATATGGATATGATTTCATTTGGATATTATAAGAACAAAAGCAGAAATTATATAAAAAGAACTGATTTTTTTTTATAATATGATTTGGAATCAAAGAGTAAAGGAAATTATGTTTAATGAAAGGTGGGATTTAGCTACAATGTTAAAAAATATGGTTTTGGTTATGGAAGTTAAAGTGGTGGTCAGATAATATGAAACAATTATTTTCTTTTTTAAGAGATAGTAATATGAAGTTATTTTTCTTTGTCTAGAGATTGTAAGTAATGTATATATTGTGTATAGTGTAAATTATGCATATGGAGTTTAAATGACTTTTAAAATAAAGGACCCCTACTCTTTTAGATAGAGATCATGGTATCTTTTATATCCACCTGAGCTACCACCAAGTCATGCAGATGGGACCTCAGTTTAACATCTCATCTGAAGGATGAAACAGTCAGGATGGCTGCACCCTCCTAATGCTGTACTGCAGTGTCAGCAGTCCAATGGCATAGTGTGAGAATAGAACACATAGTCTCTGATCTTCCAGCACCAAAGGCAAGTGTGTCCCTGTTGTGCCACTGACACTGCAGGTGTCACTCAAGATAATGAAGGGCAGTTTGATAGAAGACAGGACCCAACAGTTCTAGGCAAGACAGAAACAGTGTTACACACAAAACATGAAGCTGACATGTAGTTTGGTGCATGTTTGAGAAACACAAATCATTCCATTCATTCAATGCAGACAGCTCAGTAATATCACTGCCCAGAATACTGCAGATATCACTCAAAAGAGTAAAGGACAGTTTGATATAAGACAGGCCTTAACAGTTCCAAGCAGTACAAGAACAGTCTCACACACTAAGCATCAGGTTGACATGTAGTTTGATGCATGTTTGAGACACATAAATCATTTCATCCATGTAATGCAGAGAACTCACTAAGATCACTGCCCAGAAACTATATTGGACAGCACATGCAGTTTGATTTAGGACAACTTTGCTATAAAAAACTGATTAATGAATTTGCATTTTCCTTAAAATAAACCTTTCAAGTGATAAGAAACTTAAGTCCAAACAACATATACACTACACAAAAGAAATCAGTTGTCATTTGTCTGCACAGGAACTCTCTTGGGACAAATACAAGGATTAGTTCTAAGAGTCAATGAGCAAATGCTCAGTGGAAAATGGTGAACCAGTAGACATCTGCCAGCTATGTCCAATGGAGTCATTTTGTTTAAAAAAAAATAAACATCTGAGGCCACTACGATATGATGCAACTCAAGGCTAAGCTAGTCTGGTATGCTTAGGGTAATGTTACTGCACTGTGCTTGCCCAAGACATGGGAACTCAACAACATAAAAAAACAGGAAGTGAGCAACCAAAATAAATCAAACAGGCAATGGTCAAAGCAAACAGTAAATGATCAGACAAAAACAAAGCAGGCAGGGATCAGACAAGTGTCAGGCTCTGCCAGCAAATCATGGATTGAAATGTCAGGCTGGAAAACTAAGATCAAAGTATGTCTTTGGAGATGTGTCACAGATGAAACAATTTGACCAAATACGAATCCTTTCATAATACAAAGAAATTCATTTGCATAAAATAGGTCTTCCTCACATACTCAAATAATGAAATCATGCAGTATTTAGCAGTTCAAAGTTACTCAATACTGAGCCAATTAGGAAGTCTCTGAAGTCTTGAAGGAATGTCACACTAGCATGACAGAAGAGGATGCACCCCACAGTTTGCTCCTGTTCTCATGACACACTTAAAGGAGGTGGCTACCTGAAGAGTTGAGTGATGAAATATGTTGAACTTCTCCAGCCTATGGTGTTGAATAACAGCCAATATGCAGGGTACTCTTTCTGTTAGAGTAGAACAAAAATTATCATTAAGACTGTTCTCTACTGTGAAATCCAGGATACAAGTTTATGACTGGTCAGAGGTAATCCCTGTCTAGAGTAAAGCACCTCTGTTGAAAGATTGTGGCTCCCCAAGTGTCTCAGTTACCAGTTGGGCTTCATGTATTTCCTATACATCAGACAGAGACTGAACCTTAAGATATGTTGCCTATTGAAAGTGCTTGAAAATCAAAAGCACCAAACCATCCCCAGACTTTGGGTACTTCTCAAAATTCAGAAATGTTGTACTGGATTTTGACAAATTCAAAAGTAGATTAGAAGAAACTCAGGACTGGCAAGACCAGACAGGAGGAGAAGTCAACTACACACACCACAAAACCAGCCTCACATAATGCTACCACACCACTGAATCAAACACATAAACACACAAAGACATACTCGGAGGCTCTGAGTAAAAATTTACCTAAACAGCAGAGGCCTCCAAAGCAGACACCCAAACAACTGCTACCTCAAGACACCCCACAAGCAACACATAAACCACAAAAGCAGTGTGCAAAGCAGTCACAGCCCTTAAGGCCAAATACAACACCAAACATACTTGTCATAGGTGACTCCATAGTCAGACACACTGACGTCCCACTCACCAGGCTGAACAAGGAGAGGGTCACAGTAAGCTGCCTATCGGGCGCTAGAATCTGCCACATAACACAAGCACTCGGGTCACTCCACGGCAAGTACAAATATGACACAGTCATTGTCCATGCTGGTGTGAACGACCTGAGATGTACCTCCCTGGACTACATGAAAAGAGACATAGAGGAGCTCTCTGATTATGTAGCCCAGGCAGGTATGACCCTAACCCTGAGCAGTATCCTTCCTTCACCACGAATGATGCCACAATATAGAGACAAGATGATCAGCTTTAACAATTGGCTTAATGTCTGGTGTCATTCAAAGGGGATCCAGTGTCTGTCTGCCTGGGATGACATGCTTGACAAGCCACACTGCTTCAAGGGACGGCTTGCACCTGTCACCCTGGGATTCGGATATTGGCTAAGGCTCTTGCCACCCCATAGTGCCTTTTTAGGCAAGGCTCAAATTCTAAACCTACCACCCTAGAAAACAAAAATGGAAAGAAACTGAGGGTAATGCTGCTCAATGCCAGAAGTCTAAATCTCAAAATGCACGCACTCGAGGCCCTTCTCAGTATGGAGAACATCGATGTCTGTGCTGTAACTGAAACCTGTTTCAAGGCTCCTGAGAGCACCCGGCACTATTAGGTTTTACCTCATATCATGCGTTCCGGCCCCAAAACCCGGACCACACCACAAAAGGAGGGTGTATCCATATTCATAAAGGATACCCACACCTCCAGGTTGGTGGCAACGCATAAGCTTGGAAACCATCCAGGTGCAACTAACCATAGGCAAAACTGCTCTACAAATTGTAGCATGCTACAGGCCACCCTCTCAAACTCAGGAACCCCACACAGCCTTCCTGAAGACACTGGAGGGTATAAATGTATCTCCAAACACCATCATATTGGGTGACTTCAACTACCCGAATATAGACTGGAAACATTACTCAAGCCCTAACTTTCTAGCCCAATGGTTCCTGGAGTTCATAAATTCAAATGCCATGGAACAGCTAGTCACTGTTCCCATGAGAGGAGAAAATATACTAGATCTCATTATTACAAACATGGGGACAAAATGCTCCACACCAGAAGTATATCCCTCATTGGTGAGATCTGATCATAAACTAATCTCGCTGGAAATCCACGTCCCGCCCCCACCCCAAACAAAAAAGACCACAGTGAAGAACTTCTCTAAAGCAAACTTCACACTACTCAAGACTGGTGTGGTATCCTTCAAGGCCCCTGAGACAGTGGAAACCACAACCCAAGCTGCGGAAGCCCTTACAAATGCCTTCTATGAACACCTCCAGGACTGCATGGATCAGGCAATCCCAAATAAAACCAAGACTCTTTCCACAAAGGGCAAACGTCCAGTCTGGTGGACCCCAGCCATTAACAAACTTTACAATAAGAGGAGAAAGCTATTACATGATAGAACAAAATCCATAAAAGGGAAGTCACCCCTGATCATTATTAGTAAAAAAAATACGAGCACTCATAAAATCAACTAAGGCCAATTTTGACAGAAAAATTGCCATGGATTCAAAGGACAATCATAAGGCCTTTTTCAGCTATGTTAGGAACCTGGGTGGAAACTCCCAGATATGCTCAGAATTACTCCAAAATGATACAAAAATCACTGAACCCACAGACATTGCCAACATACTGGCAGACAGGTTCAGTGCAAACTTCACCCCCCTCTCCCCCCCTAAAGGAGAGATAACTATCCCAGCGGAGTGTAGCCTCCCAGACATCTCAAATGCGCAGGTCAAAGCTGCTCTCTCTAAAGCTAAAAACACAGCATCAATGGGACCGGATGGTGTCCCCGGCTGTGTGCTACACGAGCTAAATGAGGAATTAAACCCGCACATAAGGCAGCTGTTTAATCTCAGCCTTACCACAGGATACGTGCCCAAGGAGTGGCGTACGGCAACTGTGGTCCCACTCCACAAAGGCGGACCCTGGTAATTACTGCCCCATAAGCTTAACAAGTCTAGTCTGCAAAGCTATGGAGAGGATCATAATGGTGCTCATAAACAAAGATATAGGGGACTTGCAGACATTGGACCCGACCCAGTTTGGCTTCGTCAAGGGAAGATCATGCCTTTTGAACTTGGTGGACTTCTTCGAAACAGTCACCAAGGCCATTGATGAGGGAAAGGCAGTCCATACAGCCTACCTTGACCTTGCAAAGGCTTTCGACACAATACCCCACTCGGGTATTGTAGAAAAACTTACCAGCTTAAATGTAAACCCATATGTCACAAGATGGGTTGCAAACTGGCTTAAGGACAGAACCCACAGGGTTAGAGTTGCTGGCGCTATGTCAGACTCCAAGCCGGTCACAAGTGGTGTCCCACAGGGCTCGGTCCTTGGCCCCCTATTGTTCGGCATCTACTTCTCAGAAGTACAGGCCAACATGGGAGGACTTTGGCTGACAAAGTTTGCAGACGACTGCAAACTGGGCCATAGTGGAAAGTGCATCGGACATGGATATCCTTCAGAAGGGACTCACGGAAACAGATAGCTGGTGCCAGAGCCATGGCCTGAAGTTAAACGCCAAAAAATGTATAGTCATACCCGTTGGGAAAAACAAGGTAACCCCAAGCTACCATATAGGTGGCAATCCACTAAGCACAGAAGAGGTTATCAGGGACCTGGGGACCCAGGTTGACAGTGGCCTTTCTTTTGACACTCACATTGCTAAAGTGGTTAGAAAGACCTTCTACATTGCCCACCTGATCATGAAGGGATTCACATCCAGATCTAGTGAGGTCATTGTTCCCCTGTACTCTTCACTTATCAGACCAATGATCGAGTACAATGCCCCATTCGGGATGTATCTCGCCCGACATCTGCAGCAATTGGAGAGACCCCAAAAGTTTCTCACCAAAAGGATAAAGGGACTCCAAAATCTGTCATATGCTACCAGATTGAAGAAACTCCAGCTCTATTCAGTCGCATACCGTCTGCTCAGAGGTGACATGTGCCTGACATACAAGGCCATGTCCAACCCAGAATTAATGGACATGCTCCACCTCAAAAAATCCAAATCCACCAAAACCACTAGAGCAAGTGACTTAAACCTTAGCACGGATATAAATAGGACGTGCTGGAGGGATAGATTTATCTCTCAGAGACTCCCTATGCTGTGGAATAGAGTCCCGGTCCATGTGAGACAGAGCACCTCGCTGGCTCTGTTCAAGAGAAATCTTGACCTGTGGATGGGAGATCGTAGGTTTACCCCGGGAATCATCTCTGTGTCACTGCTGGACAGAGGCACAGCAAACTAATGGGTACAGTATTTTTTCATATAAGGGGTGGCGTAAGCCACAAAAATTCGGGCTAGGCTTATAAATGCCTTGGGGCAGATAGCCTAGTATAAATCTATGAACCTATGAACCTATGGCAATCTACCATCAATAGGTCTCTATCATAGAATGACAGGAGGTTAAAATCCATGAGTTCTCATAGCTAAAAGCAATAATGATAATGCCTTGTCAACTGTGCTGGAGTTAAAATGCAAAAAAAAAAAAAAAAGAAAGATGTCAAAATGATCATATCAAAAGGCAGTAAACAAACAATCATAAATATGCAATATAAATTTCCAATCCTTTGTGTAATAAAATATCTGTTTAAGCAATATAAAAATATGTTAATAATAGCAAAATAAACAGCTCTCCAAACAGTGAATTAATCAGTAAAACAGACTTTAATGTAAATGTAAAGTAGATTGATGAAAAATAAAAATGTCCAAACAGAAACTGTGTAAATAAATAAAATGTGCAAAGTGATTGTTCAAGGGAATACAAAATGCATGTAGCAGCTCAAGTGAGTAATAGACTGGCAGTTGAAGCAGAACTGGGCTAGGTAGAATAAGAGAGCTGAGGTAGCATATACAAATGTATAGTGAACTGACAAATAAAGAAAAACGAGATCAAATGAAATATCAAACAAGACATCATATCAGATATTAATTAAATCAAATTTAACAAGAGAAACTTGTAATATAAATATAGACTGTAAAACATGATATATATAGAAAACAAGGAAATAAGAATAGCATGGAACAGAGCATTGTTATCAATTGCTGAGAGAATTAAATGAGTACCATCATTTACTGTTAATTCAGGAAACTGCATTAAATAAGCACATTTGAAGAGGTCAAAATGAAAAAAAAACAACATTTCCTCTAGTAGACATAATACAATAAATACCAAGAGCCTGACCGAGCTTAAAGAAGAAAGACAAAAGAAGTTACTACAGCCACCCCTTTCTGGAACACGCATCTTCAAGAAACAACTCATTGTGTAAGACAACTCATCAAAACATCTTTCTTTCTGTAATTTACTTATGACTCTAGTGTTAGTATATTTAGATAAGGGATTATGAGGATAAATCCTTCCCACAAAAATGCTGGACTGAATGAAACTTGATTCATTCAACTGATGAAATGATTCTTGGATTTTACAAGTTGGATGATAGCAGCCTTTTCACTTAGCAGACCACAGTGATGAATGAAATTGTTGAAAAATGAACAAAAAGAGCCTGCAAAAAATGAAGTGCATAGTAGAATAAAATTGCAGTCATGTCTAAAGATAAGAAAACAATATAAGGTGCAGGTAAAAACCACATCTTGTTTATGTAAACAATGTTCAGAGCCATAGTTTTCTGGAAAAAGTGCTTAGGACAAACCATAAATTACATAAATAAATAAATAAATAAATAAATAAATAAATAAATAAATAAATGTGGTGGAGAATGAAAATTCAGAATTCAGAAATCAAGCTTAAATTGTTTGGGGTTTAAGTTCAAACTTGACAGCTACAAAGGTGATATTTGAAAGTGAAAACTACTGTGACAGCGCACATTTCAAGTAAAATAGTCAGAACTGAATTCAGTGCAGAATATACAGATTGCAAATTAGGAAGGAATCTACAAGGCAACAATCCACAATGACATTTGTTCCCATAAGTCCTTGTACATGAAAGAGCACTAGAAGCAGAGACACCATCCAAAACAACTAATCATACCAACTCATTCAGCTTAAGAGTAGCAGCCAAGCTGCATCCAGTAGCCAAACATCCTAGAGATAATAATTTGCTAAAAATGGTCTTATCAATAAAGCCTATCTGTTTCATCACACTCATTGTCGATTTCTTCATGAGTATAGTACCATTATCGGGTTCTTGACACTGGACTTATTATGAAAAGACTGAATTCCATTTGACCGGAACTAAATGGCTACAAATAATTTGGCTAAACTTCACCAAAATGCAGATGTCAAACAACACACCTTCATACATTGTATAGTAATAACACATGTCCTTTCTGCATGCCATATAAGGTGCTATGCATCTGTAACCCTTTAATGTATGCCACGCTGTCCTTATTGCAATAGTGTCTCTCCTAGGTCACACAAATATATAATATATCATTGTGGTATACTAGTAAAGAGGTGAGGGTTGAAACAACTACTGACATATTGAAGTGCTTTGTAACATTACATTATGGTGAATTTGCAGTTATATTGTGTTTTTTTTATTCGTTTTCAGCCAAATGGGAGTCAGACTTCTGGCATTCAGCTTAGCGTCACAAATTTGACTGGCACAGTACAAATTAACGTGATTCTTTTGGATTAAGATGTACTTCCTTCACGTACTTTAAAGCTTAAAACTTGGTCCTGCACTTTGCTCTCTTTTCATTAACTCTGCTTCTAATGATTTTCATAATTTTTATGTCATTCTTTTTGCTGAATGACTTATACCTTTTAACCTCAGTGACTACTTTGCATTTGTGGAAAAAGTACAACAGGCGTTTACCTATTTTGGTACTGGTTTAACAAAAAACTCAGTTATTCCCATAAAACACAGACCATGCTATTTGTTATGAAGCAAAAAGTGAAAAAACTAACCTCTCTCTCTCTCTCTCTCTCTGTATATTTTACAAATGTTTTCCTTAGTGAGTTAACTGTACATTTTTCTTAAGTGTTTGTATAGACAACTGTATGACCTAAATGCAAATCTAAGCACATGTAATTTATAAAATAAATTTCTCACTTAAGAAGCCATGACACAAATGTAGTCATCCCAAAATTAGAGTGTGCTGTCCCATTAGCTAGCCTTATGTCAACTCCTAATGCTCTCCATCTACAATTAACACTCTGCAAAGCCTATCACTTTATCGATGTCTTTCCATACAGCATAATTTTCATAACTTTAAAATGACTAAATACTTTCCTGTAAGTGAAAGGTTCCTGGAGTTCATAAATTCAAATGCCATGGAACAACTAGTCACCGTCCCCACAAGAGGAGAAAATATACTAGATCTCATCATCATGAACATGGGGACAAAATGCTCCACACCGGAAGTATATCCCTCATTGGTGAGATCAGATCATAAACTAATCTCACTAGAAATCCACATCCTGCCCCCACCCCAAACAAAAAAGACCACAGTGAAGAACTTCTCTAAAGCAAACTTCACACTACTCAAGACAGGTGTGGTATCCTTCAAGGCCCCGAGCCAATGGAAACCACAACCCAAGCTGTGGAAGCCCTTACAAATGCCTTCTATGAACACCTTCAGGACTGCATGGATCAGGCAATCCCAAATAAAACCAAGACTCTTTCCACCAAGGGCAACCGTACAGTCTGGTGGACCCCAGCCATAAACAAACTTTACAATAAGAGGAGAAAGCTATTACATGATAGAGCAAAATCCCAAAAGGGAAGGCATCTTTGATCAGCACTAGCAAGAAACTACGATCCCTCATAAAATCATCCAAGGCCAACTTTGAGAGAAAAATTGCCATAGATTCAAAAGACAATCATAAGGCCTTCTTCAGCTATGTCAGAAACCTGGGTGGAAACTCCCAGATATGCTCAGAATTAGTCCAAAATGATACAAAAATCACTGAACCCACAGACATTGCAAACATACTGGCAGACAGGTTCAGCGCAAACTTCACCCCCCTCTCCCCCCCAAAAGGAGAGATAACTATCCCAACTGAGAGTAGCCTCCCAGACATCTCAAATGTGCAGGTGAAAGCTGCTCTCTCTAAAGCTAAAAACACAGCATCAATGGGACGGATGGGGTCCCGGCTGTGTGCTACATGAACTCAATGAAGAACTAAACTCGCACATAAGGCAGCTGTTTAATCTTAGCCTCACCACAGGATATGTGCCCAAGGAGTGGCGTACGGCAACTGCGGTCCCACTCCACAAAGGCGGTGCCTCTACGGACCCTGGTAATTACCGCCCCATAAGCTTAACAAGCCTGGTCTGCAAAGCTATGGAGAGGATCATAATGGAACTCATAAACAAGGACATAGGGGACTTGCAGACCTTGGACCCAACCCAGTTTGGCTTTGTCAAGGGCAGATCTTGCCTTTTGAACTTGGTCGACTTTTTCGAAACAGTCACCAAGGCCATTGATGAGGGAAAGGCAGTCCATACAGCCTACCTTGACCTTGCAAAAGCTTTCGACACAATACCCCACTCGGGTATTATAGAGAAACTTACCAGCTTAAATGTAAACCCATATGTCACAAGATGGGTTGCAAACTGGCTAAAGGACAGAACCCACAGGGTTAGAGTTGCTGGAGCCATGTCAGACTCCAAGCCGGTTACAAGTGGAGTCCCACAGGGCTCAGTCCTTGGCCCCCTATTGTTCGGCATCTACTTCTCAGAAGTACAGGCAAACATAGGAGGACTATGGCTGACAAAGTTTGCGGATGACTGCAAACTGGGTGCCATAGTGGATAGTACATCGGACACAGACATCCTTCAGAGGGGTCTCACGGAAACTGATAGCTGGTGCCAGAGCCATGGTCTGAAGTTAAACGCAAAATAGTGTATAGTCATACCCTTTGGGAAAAACAAGGTAACCCCAAGCTACCATATAGGTGGCAACCCACTAAGCACAGAAGAGGTTATCAGGGACCTGGGGACCCAGGTTGACAGTGGCCTCTCGTTTGATGCTCACGTTGCTAAAGTGGTTCGAAAGACCTTCTACATTGCCCACCTGATCATGAAGGGATTCACATCCAGATCAAGTGAGGTCATTGTTCCCCTGTACTCTTCACTTATCAGACCAATGATCGAGTACAATGCCCCATTCAGGATGTATCTCACCCGACACCTGCAGCAATTGGAGAGACCCCAAAAGTTCCTCACCAAAAGGATAAAGGGACTCCAAAACCTGTCATATGCTGCCAGACTGAAGAAACTCCAACTCTATTCAGTTGCATACCGTCTGCTCAGAGGTGACCTGTGCCTGACATACAAGGCCATGACCAACCCGGAATTAATGGACATGCTCCACCTCAAAAAATCCAAATCCACCAAAACCACTAGAGCAAGAGACTTAAACCTTAGCACGGATATAAATAGGACGTGCTGCAGGGATAGATTTATCACCCAGAGACTCCCCATGCTGTGGAATAAAATCCCGGTCCATGTGAGGCAGAGCACCTCGCTGGCTCTGTTCAAGAGAAATCTTGACCGGTGGATGGGAGATCGTAGGTTTACCCCGGGAATCATCTCTGTGTCACTACTGGACAGAGGCACAACAAACTAATGGGCACAGTATTTCTAACGTAAGGGGCGGCGTAAACCACATAACTTTGGGCTAGGCTTATAAATGCCCTAGGGCAGTTAGCCTAGTATAAACCTATGAACCTATGAACCTTTTGTTAACTACATGTTAAAGTCCTTCACTGTTACTCCTGTCCTCCATTAACAAACAAATTAACTCAATGCTCTCCCTACAACCGACTGAGCCATAAATATTCATAAAATATCTTCTTGAACACAAATCATAGAGAAGACAACCAGTATATAAGTATATGACACTTAATTGTATACTCATATAACCCAGATGAACAAGATCAACAAAAACTGGTCAATTAAAAAAAATCAAAAAAGAACAACAACAATAAAAAAAAACTTAAACAAAACAGTCATTTTTGCAGGTGAACAAATTCTCCTGAACTCTGATGCGAGTGGCTGTTCCCCCCACACTCATTGCTAATTATATACATACTAACTCCAAGGTCACTTTACAGTAGTGAAAAACAAACTTCCCAATCCGCACTGTTCACCATCTTGTACTGAAACAAAGCAGGCAATATTTGAGCAGTTGACTTTCAATCAGATTTGCCATCTTTTTTTTTTTTTTTTTCTGTGAGATGATCACACCATTTGATCACCTTAATGGCAAAATATATATATATATATATATATATATATATATATATATATATATATATAGCTAGAGACTTGCCTGATGGCCATGCGAGAGTGGTTAAAGGAGACCCCCCCTTCCCCCACCATGCAGAATGCAGTAGTCTCACACAGACAGCAGCAGTAGTACTATATACATTACAATGAAAACACCTCCAAGCAATAGTAATTTCAAACAAATGTAATCAGACATTGGAACCTGACCAAGAGACCATGACTGCATGGCAAGAAATTGAAGTTTACTATTCAATATGGTCCAAAATAAACAGATTCAAATTCAGATTTAAATTTCAACTTAATAGTTTATTTAATTCAGGCATAGAACATTAAAACAGAAATAAGACCTCTACAAATAAAACAATGTCAAAATACTCATCACAAAATCAGAATATTAGATTATGTGGTGATGATAATTATCAAACGGAGGCTATTTCAAATAGTTTAGAATTTCAGAACCTCTTAAAACCACCCATTGATTAAGATTTCCCAGTCCACCACGGTAAGAGGTTTCAAATAATCAGGATTTTGTAAGAGAAATAAAATAGATCAAATATTTCAAGCCACTTTTTGGAATCACAAGTAGTCCAACAGCAGCCAAGTAGACAGTCTACATTGGCTTTTTAAACTACAAAGGACCTGGACTGTGCTGGGCTCTGAACTCCAACTCCAAAAACTTGTAAGCAATACAATAAGACATAGGAAGTAAATGCAGACTCCTTAAGAGATGTCTGACATAATGACAGCAAGGAGTTCCATTCAAAATATAAGCTGCAGAGTTCAGTTATCACCTGCAATCCACCAAGTTCAGTGTCCGGAAGACCTAAGTAAAGGATGTTTCAGTAGTACAAATGAAGACACACAAGGCATGAATGATGAAATAAGGGCCTTTAGATTGAATGAAGTACCTAATCTGATATTCCTGAGATAATAAAAAGGTTATTGAATTACACTTCACATCAACCACTAAAATATCCACCATTTGTCGAAGTGCACATCAAACCAATCATCTTAGGCACAAACTTGAGCCTATCAGAATTCACCTCCAGCCCCATAAATTTTACAGGGGTTCCAAACTGGCACTGTGGAGTCCATTAAAGTGAATGACTGCAAATGTCTGCACATTGGCATTCAAAGGCTTCAGAAGACTATGCTTTAACTACCAGTAGAAGCAATGCATGTAATCCATTAGGAAAATTGCAACTGTCAAGCATTCGTGAGGAAAATAGAGGTGCACTTGGGTATTATCCCAAAAGTATAAAACTGCAGAAGCTGTGTAACATTTCACTACTGTTGCATACTTTGAACATTTGCTCAAAGGGTGCAGAGGTCAACATTATACCAAAGCTCATTCTGTCTGATTCAGTATGCACATGCAGATGTGGAAAGAGATTCAAAGCAAGGCCTGCATATAATTGTGGGCCACTAGGTCAGGTTAACCCTCACTGACCTCTGAGAAGCTGGTAGAAAACATAAGTCAGATCCTTACTTAATGTGAGATTTAAATTTCTGAAATTCACCAGTTTAATGTCAGAAAAAAAATGAGAAACAAGAAGTTGCCTAACCACAAGATAAGTTCACCAGCATGCCAGAGGTAACCATACAGAGTTTTGAGCATGAAGTTCATTGTATGCCCATTACAATGATCCATGACAGTAATGACATGAAAAAATCTGAAACTCGCCATGATGTGGGGGAGTTAATTACGAAAAGCCACTGGCTGTTCATTTTCACAGCTTCTGAAGTCATCTTTAACTATCGAGTTTGGGTATTGCATCACTGGGCAGGCCAATGATTCAGTGAACTAATACAGGAATGTCCTCACATGACTGGCTTAGAGGATAAGCTTACTGTATGTCTGAGTTTGTGTAGTTTAGGGTTAGGGTAAGAGTTAGGTATGGCAAAAGATTGAGTGCATGTATGAGTGTGTGTGTGTGTGTGTGTGTGTATGTGTGTGTGTGTGTGTGTGTGTGTGTGTGTGTGTGTGTGTGTGTGTGTGTGTGTGTGTGTGTGTGTGTATGTGTGTGTGTGCGTGTGTGTGTGTGTGTGTGTGTGTGCGTGTGTGTGTGTGTGTGTGTGTGTGTGTGTGTGTGTGTGTGTGTGTGCCTGCACACATATAGGTGCATGCTAGGTGATGAATTTATTCTTTTACTCATATCACATTCATAGAAGCTAGTCTGCCACAAGAGTATCTGGGCTACTTACACTGTTTAATACCCTAAAATATCCCATCTATACTTTATGTAGATATAAACACACCATCACTCAATGCGTCTAGTTATATGGTATAGTCTTTTACTCATATAAGAAACCCATTTTTTGCTTTATTCTTCATTGTCTATGCTACTGAATTATTTATTGGATGTTACCAGATTACATTTTTGTCATATGACAATATTTCAAACTTCTGGTCATAACTATACATACAAAAACATTAAGGTTGCAGGACCTTCTGTTAATGTAGAAATCTGCAGTTGAAATAAAAGATTCAGTTTATGAAATGTCATGTCAAATGCTACTACATTGGGCACTTATTGAAATATTTGCATAAAGAAATACAACTGACACTGGGTAAGATGGCGATACAAGTTATAGCCTGCTACAGAACCCCAAACATGTCCCTAAAATTTCACTCCAATTTCCTAAGCACCCTGGACTCTATCAAGGTCCAACCCAATACTCTCATACTGGGTGACTTCAACTACCCTTCCATCAACTGGGAAAACTATTCAAGTATCAATGTTCAGTCCCAAAGCTTTCTGGAATTTATCAATTCCAATGCCCTGGACAAGCTCATTCTGACCCCCACTAGAAGAAGCAACATCCTTGACCTGGTTGTCACCAATATGGGAGACTGTTGCTCCACACGTATAATCAATTCATTCCTGGTTTAATCTGATCACAGACTGATCACCATGGAAATCTCCATCTCACCTATACCCCCCGCTAAGGTGACCACCCTGAAAAATTTGTCTAAAGCCGTGTTTGGGCTCCTAAAAACAGAGGTGGCTAACTTCTCGGCACCCATGTCAATGGAAAATAGCTGCATGACTGCCAAATCATACACCAGTGCACTTTATGAGCATGTACACAAATGCATGGACCTTGCCATACCAAATAGAACTAAGACGCTCTCCTCCAAAAAAAAGGAAGCCAATCTGTTGATCCCCAGCCATCAATAAACTCTACAACAAAAGGAAGAAACTGTTGCAGAAAAATATGAAGTCACAAGACTGGAAAACATCCTTTATCAGTCTCAACTAAAAGCTGAGATCCCTTTTCAAATCCTCTAAAGCCAGCTATGAAGGCAGAATTGCATCTGACACCAAAAACAACCACAAAGCCTTCTATAGTTATATCAAAAACCTCAAAGGCAATACCCATATTTGCTCTGAGTTATTGCACAATGGCACCTCCTACACTGAGCCAACAGATGTAGCCAACATACTGGCCGAAAGATTCAGTGCCAACCTTACCCCTCCCCCCCCCAAGGGCCCTATAACAATACCAGAAGAAAGCCTGGTACCCACCATTTCTGTGGCACAGGTAAAAGATACATTGTCCAAAGCCAAGAATACAGTGTGCATGGAACCTGATAATATCGCTGGCTGCATCCTACATGAGTACAAAACAAACTGGCATCACATCTGTGTGCCCTGTTCAATCACATCCTTACCTCAGGCTATGTCCCTAAAGAATGGCGCACTGCTACAGTCATCCTGCTCCATAAAGGGGGAGCAACTACAGAACCTGGGAACTATCACCCCATTAGCCTGATGAATCTGGTATGCAAAGCTATGGAGCGCATCATTATGGACCTGCTTAACAAAGATGTAGGCAATCTCCACACTCTTGACCCTACACAGTTTGGCTTTGTCAAGGGGAGATCCTGCATGCTGAACCTGGTTGACTTCTTCAAGGCAGTCACCAAGGCTGTGGATGAGGGTAAGGCAGTGATACAGCCTACCTCGACCTGCCCAAGGCCTTTGATACCATTCCCCACTCAAGTATCATTGATAAACTCACCAAACTAGGCATCAATCCTTACATCACTAGATGGGTTGCAAAATGGCTCACAGACAGGACCCACAGAGTGAAAGTTGCTGACTCCAAGACAAACTGTCGACCAGTCACGAGTGGAGTCCCACAGGGCTCTGTCCTGGGTCCTCTCCTGTTTGGCATCTACTTCTCAGAAGTCCAGGCCAACACAGAAGGACTTTGGCTGACCATGTTCACTGATGTCTGCAAGCAAGGAGTCATTATCAACTCCCCAAGTGATGCAGACATCCTACAAAAGGGCCTCTCTGAGACCAATGACTGGTGTTGGAACCATGGCCTGAAGCTTAATGCCAAAAAATGCATTATCATCCCCTTTGGAAAAAACTCAGTTCCCATGAATTACCACATGGATGGAAGCCCAATGAACACTGAAGGAGCCATAAGAGATCTGGGCACCCAGGTCGACAGCCACCTCACCTTCGACCACCACATTGCTACTGTGGTCAGAAAGTCCTTCTACATGGTACATCTTATAACCAAAGATTTTGCACCCAGGAAGAAAGAGGTCATTGTCCCTCTCTATTCTTCCCTCATTAGACCAATCATCGAATATAATGCACTCTTTGGCATTAAGCTGACCAGACAACTACAACAGCTGGAGAGGCCACAAAAGCACCTCATAAAAAAGGATCCTAGGCCTTAAACACATGTCCTACATAGACAGAGTCAAGAAACTTCAGCTATTTTCAGTCTCTTATCATCTACTTAGAGATGATCTCTGCTTGACTTAAAGAAATCTCAATCCCCCCGCGCCACATGGTCCAGAGAGCACAACCTCATTAGCACAATTAACAGAACATGCTGGAGGGACAGGTTCATCTCGCAAATACTGCCCATACTGTGGAATAAACTTCCCATTCATGTCAAGCAGAGAACCTTACTTGCCCTCTTCAAGAGAAATCTTGACGAGTGGATGGGTAACAGAAAGTTCACTCCAGGGATCATTCCAGTTGCCCTACTGGATAGGGGCACTGTGAACTAACATCTGCTGGCACGGTGCCTTGGCAATTTTTTTAGGCTAGGCGTGTAAAGGCTCTAGTACCATTATCTTAGTACACACCTATGAACCTATTGACATACTTTTCTTTAATTGTACATTTACTATGTTGTAAATATAAAAACAGCAAATCATATGTATAGCTTGAATTATGCATCTTCTTTGTTTTCTCTGCCTTTTGGTCTGGATTTTTGCAAATAAATGGTCTCTCAATCAACCAAGCTCTCATGCAAAGAGATTTCAAGCCTAAAAATATCTTTCATTTTGGTGTTTTGGCAAACAATGTGTGTGTGTTTCAAGTCTATGACTGAAATGTAACAAATATGTCCCAATAGTATGATTTTCTGCAGAACCATACAACTTCTAATAGAGGGAGTGGTAGATCTTAGTCAGGGTTATGGTGTGGGATAAGACCTTATAGCAGTGTTACAAAGTTAAAAAGTTGATTTCCTACAAGATTATAATTCACTATTGTACTAGTATCTGACATTACAATGGCGTCTGCTGTTCTGAACAACTTTTCTGAATGCACAAAACATTTAAAACTACATGTTTTTGTCTTACATAAAAAGCATGCTGTTTAATAAACATTTTGTCTTTTGCTCAGTGCCATAAATGCCAGTGGGAATAAAACGTAGGTTTGAAAAAATATATAGGCTACTTTTCCACATGAACCTGAGAAACGGATCAGTGTTCCGAAGGAGCTTTGAACCATAATACCAATTTACTGCATGCTATAATATTCTAAGTGGCCAAGAACTCATTTATGTGAATGCTTTATCTGAAGTAAAACTGCTCATTCAGGCTGAAGTACATTACTGTCCGTAACCTATATTTCACACTTAGTATGTAATGGTATTCCACTGCGATTTTGATATGAATGAGTTTATGGCAAAGTTACAGTGTAGTACCTCAATAAAATGTGGTTATAAATGATGACAGTGCTGGAAATTTAAGTCATCTTTGACTTTCTTTTTCAGGAACTTAATCCCTAGAGTAGCTGACGGCATTTATCAGATATTGAAAACCTTCACAGCAGAAGTAATAAAGAAGGCTGAAGACATGTGGATGCTCATTTCTTATCAGAAAATTCTCTGTAAAAAGATATTTACTCTGAAACTGTGACTAATTTGTCAGCAGATAAACAGTGCAATGGGATGTCATTGCATCTGCTAATGTTATGGAAACCTGCAATCAATGAACACACACGCACCCAGAATGCATTTGTCCCTTTGACATGAATTCTAACAGGAAAATAATGATAACTGTTATTTTTTTTATATTTAGAATTTTTACAATAGCAGTATATTCATCTGCTATGGTGATCCAGATGTGTAAAGAATTCATTTATAGTAAATAAAAAGAAAGTAATAAATGTACGATAATGAAAACACCATAATGACATATGCTGTCACATGTATGTACAGTCCTACCCTTACAGTTTTGGTACTCAAATGAGGACTGAGAAAAGTATGCTTATATCAACACAGAAGAACAACTGTCAAAAGCAGCCACACATTTGCAGGATAAAGTGACTGCATATTTAAATGGACATTTTTGCTATTATTTGTAATTTAGTTACGTGTTTCCTTTCATTACCAGGAAAGTCCATCTGTATAAAGCCGTATATATAGGTTCATAGGTGATTACTAGGCCAGTGGTGCATGAGCCTTTACAAGCCTAGCCAGTAATACCCAGGATATGACAATATTACATCTTAATTCCACAGATATGGGATGGGTAGTATCAGGGTAGTGGGGCTTTGGGTGAGCCCTGAGTCATTTTACAGGCTGCCTTTTTCCATAAAGGACATGAATAGTACCCAAGGAGTGAATTTATGGTTCCCATCCATTTATCCAAATTCTTCTTTAAGAGAGTAAGGGACAGGCTTTGTTTTACGTAGCTGGGAAGTTTATTCCATAGACGAAGTGCCTTTGGGATATGAATCTGGTCTCTCCGGCAAGTTCTGTTGGAGTCATAAATAAGGTTCAGGTCCATGGAACAAATAACCCTTGTATAACTTTTTTGTGAATATGTAACATTTTCATCAAGGCTGGATCAGAGAATGTCATGTAGGTTAGGCATAGGTCACCTGTCAATAAACAATATGAGCCAAAGTAAAGGGATATGGCCTTTAAAGTCTGTCTTTATAAGACGTGTCTTATACTGCATTTTTTATGAGAAACCTCTGGTGCTACTTCAATTGTAAGTGCCTGGGTAGGTAAGTGCAGAAGGGAGCACTGAACTTGATTATGGGCCTGATGAGGTCCGAGTATAGTGGCACTATGACTTCCTTTGAAGTTACATTTCTCATCCTAGCTTTATTTGATACAATTTGTATAGTGGTTTTCTGCTGGCATCCTAGTTTTATTTGATGTAAACTGTATAAAGTTATATTTCTTTAACTGTGTAAATGAACTTTATTATGTATGTTATATGTGGAGCTTTTCTCTCCAGGCCTCCACTGAAAAATGACTTGTGCCCAGTCGGACTTTCCCGGTTACCAAAGGTAAAATAATAAAATAATAATAATAATTGATGCCATGTCTTTACGTATAAGTTGAGCCAAACAGAAGGATTCCCTTACTACCGTACCTACCAGGTGGTCAAAGTTTAGGTTATTATCTATTTGTGTTCCTAGGTTCCTTATCATTGGGTCAACTTTTAGGGGTGTGCTATCAATATTATAATTTGCAGGAATAACTGATTTACTGAAGGATATGATTCAGTATTTTTTAGCATTTAGTCTCAGGCCATGGTTTTGGCATCAGTTGTTAGTCATGTTTAGATATGTCTGAGAAGAAAAGCTATATATTGCATACTTTTTTACATGCAAGTAGTATGAGTTAACAATGAAAAATATACTACATAACACTGAGATATATATAGTTTAAGGGTTGGTCACCAGTGTTAAATGCACTATACAGTATTTGCAGCATGATAACATCACACATACCTAGAGAAAATTCAGCATTATTTTACAGTATATATATATATATATATATATATATATATATATATATATATATATATATATATATATATATATATATATATATATACTACTGAAAACTTCCAAACTGTTAAAAACAAACAAAAAAAAAAAAAAACAATGAATAGACGCTGAGCTAGAACTGTTATTTGCTGATCGCTTTCATTCGCTTTATTGATAACAATCGAACTTCATCAGAGCAAAATGTGCTATTTTATTATTTTACCTTTGGGTACCGGGAAAGTCCGACTGGACACAAGTCATTTTGCTCTGCTTGGCACCACTTGGCTGGTTTTCTCACCACGAAGCACTGCTAAGCACTGCTTGGCTGAGCTGGTTTGCACAATGCTAAGCGACATGCTAAATTTTTAAATGTTACCCACTGGCATGTAAGGGTGCGAAAACAGGCTGTATTAAGCCCAATAAGTGGGAATTCATTGGAGTTCTGTCTCTGAAGGATACTATGGTAGGTGTTGGTGAGGTTTCTTTCTTTTGTGTGCAGTGTTGAGGCATCCAGGAGTCCAGGGTCATGGTCAGACATCTTGTATTAAAACCATGAAGGCTGGCTTCAGCAGGGAGACTACCAGGGCTCAGAGTGCAAGGTGGAGGCATAGGACGGGCTGGCAAGGGACCTCACCAGTGCAACTGGAATCCCCCACACAGGTGAGCAGTGTCATCACCAGTATGATGACCTGAAGAGATGTAAGGGGGATTTCTTGGATACCTGGGTCCAAGAATTTCAGGCAGGGGATGTACCACATGTATGTAAGTACTTTCATCTCTTTACCACCAATATGTAATTTGAATGTCTGCTAAAATGGTATGCATAATGATGTTCTTCTCTCCCAACAGCTTCAGAGGCAAGAGCTTGCAACCTCGAGGCACATGCTAGGTGCTTGGTCAGGTTGTGCCATGAGTGTGGTGAGTACAGATGCATTTTGCTATCTATAGTCAAATAAGCAAGAAAGAGTAAAGCATTAGCTGTGATTAGGTATATACAGTAAAGACTGTATTGCAATGAATGTGGACTTACACATGTACTCCTAAGCAGGGAAGACTAAAGCATTAACCATAATAAGGTATATGCAATAATGTTTCTAGTGTGATAACTGTGGAATTACAGCTGCATTGCAACACCTGCATAATGATAACTGTTGTGCAATAAGAACTCAAAGCTATACCAGTAACTGCATGAAGGTATCTCTAATAAAGTCTGTTGTGCAATAAGTGTGGAATTAGGGCTGTTTTGCAAGAAATCAATTATGACAACTGTTCTGCAATAAAAACAAGGGATAATACCAGTACCTGCATGAAAGTATATCTAATAAAGTCTGTTGTGCAATAAGTGTAGCTTCAGAGCTGTTTTGTGAGAAATTAATTATGACAATCGTTCTGCAACAACACATGAACCAATAGCAATAACACCAGGGTAAATTGTGTACATCAGGATTGTCTTGTTTTCACCATTGCATGTCAGCTACATTCATTCAGGCTGTGAGGTATGGCATTGCAGTTAGGTATAACAGTGTAATAGTTGTAGACTGTGAATAATAACCCATAATCAGATATTGTTTGTTGACGTCACAGATATTTCAACAAACTAACACTATATTGCGTACAACTGCATTCTATGTAGTAATGTATAGGTTACCTAGTATCTCTATCATGCTTGAATTTCATGCATGTGTGTTCAACTGTCACTGTAAGTCTAGTATAAAACTGTACTACTATTGCCAGGTCATATTTTGGTTCCAGGTGAGTTCAAGGCAAATATCAGTCAATCAGTAATCAGCAGTGACACAGTAGCTCAGCTTGCTAAATGTTGTGTATAAAGTACATTTTGCCATACACAGACCAGAGTTCAAATCCAATGTTATGTAGCAGTAAATATTACAGTATCAGTCATACAATGTTTACAGATTTTCTCTCCACAGGAAGTATAGGTAAATGGGTGAGGTAGCCCATATTATGAATATATAATTGTGTTTGTGTGTTTAGATGATGGCCGCAGTGGTGCAGAGGTTAGCATTGTCACCTCACAGCAAGAGGCTCTCTGGTTTGATCTTCGGCTGGGGTGTCGTCTGTGTGGAGTCTGCATGTCCTCCCTGCGGTCGTGTGGGTTTCCTCTGGGTGCTCTGGCATCCTCCCACATCCCCAAAGATATGCTGCAAGTGGATTGGACATGCTAAAATTGGCCGTAGGTGTGAGTGCGTGCATGTGTGTGCCTTCCGTGGAAGGTTGGGTGCCAGGCTGGCATCTCGACACCATAAAACTCCACTGCCAATCATGAGCAGACAAGGTGATCCGCTGTGGCGACCCCTAACTGGGAAAATCCGAAAGAGAGATAGAGAATTGTGTATTTAGATGTCACAGACTGTTACAATCATTACCAGGAATGTGAAAATACAGCATAAAATAAAGGAAATACGTATAATAATAATAAAATAATAAAAAAAAATAAAATGTATAATCTTTGAAATGGCTGTAAGCCTAGAGTGTCTGTTAGAGGTTTCTGTAGTCAATTAATACATTTGATGCAGATGTCCTCTGCAGTCACTGCTATTGGGTTTTATCCCCATGCCTGCCAAGCAAGGCATGATAGTTGTTTACTCTCTGTACTGTACACATAAATGTCTCTCAAGTATCACACTGTCACATAATGTAATTACTTGTGTATAATCCCTCTGTCACAGATTTATCATTTACATGATTATGTAAATAGCAAAGTATCACTACATCAGCACACAGCACACCTTGGTAGTTATATAGGTACACTCGATGTGCAAGTGTTCTGTGTAGTTGTGTACCTGCAGTTGTTACTGCTTGGCCCATACTGTCCCATGCGGATAGCTTGAGAGGTATGTATGTGCTACAGCAGTTATAGGGCACTTTTACACATAAAAAAGACAAACCTGTAGAGCAGATAGCAGTATTGTTGTCAAGTATATAGCCTATAATGGTATTAATGAACTGTATTTCTCTCTCTCTCCATACCTTATCTTCATATATTTATTATTGTTATTCATTGGTTATGGTTTACTATTAACATACAGTGGATATAAAAAGTTTACACACCTCTGTTAAAATGCCAGGGTTTTGTGATATAAAAAATGACACCACAATAAATCATTTCAAAACTTTTCCCTCCTTTAATGTGACCTATAACCTGTACAGTTCAATTGAAAAACAAACAAATGTCAGGGGAAAAAGTATAAAAAATAAAAAACGTACAATAAGCTGGTTGCATAAGTGTGCACACCCTTAAACTAATACTTTGTTGAAGCACCTTTTGATTTAATTACAGCATGCATGTCATCTGGGTATGCTGCATGTACAAATTTAGATGGTGGTGGACATCAAATATGCTTATGTAGATAAGGTCAATTTAGGGCCAGTGGCTAGACATAGGGCCATAAATTGCATAACCAATGCACAGAGAGAGGCTGGATGGTCATGTATCACAAATTTTATCTGATATCAAAAACTTCTCCAAAGCCAGTTTTGGGCTCTTAAAAACAGAGGTAGCTAACTTCAAGACACCCGTGCAAATGGAAAATAGCTGGATGACTACTGAATCATACACCAATGCACTGTATGAGCATATATACAAATGAATGGAACAGGCCATACCAAACAGAACCAAAATGCTCTCCTCCAAAAAATGGAAGCCAATCTGGTGGTCCCCCACCATAAACAAACTCTACAACAGAAGGAAAAAACTGTTGCAGAAAACGATGAATTCCCAAGACTGGAAAAAACTCCCTTGTTAACCTCAGCAAAAAACTGAGATCCATCATAAAATCTTCTAAAGCTGGCTATGAATACAAAATTGCTGCAGATTCTAAAGACAACCACAAGGCATCCTATAGTTATGTCAAGAATTTACATGGCAATACTCAGATCTGCTCTGAGTTACAGCACAATGGCAATACATATGCAGAACCAAATGATATTGCCAACATATTATCTGACTGGTTCAGTGCGAACTTTACCCCCCTTTCACCCCCTAAAGGGCCTATCACAATACCTGAGGAATGCCAAGTCCCTATTATCATAGCTACACAGGTAAAAACCGCACTGCCCAAAGTCAAGAATACAGCTTCCATGGGACCTGATAATATCCCTGGCTGTGTTCTACATGAATTACAAAGTGAACTGGCACCACGCCTGAATACCCTGTTCAATCACAGCCTAATTTCAGGCTTTGTTCCTACTGAATGGCACACTGCTACTGTCATCCCACTCCACAAAGGGGGAGCAACTACAGGCCCTGGGAACTACTGCCCCATTAGTCTGATGAGTCTGATATGCAAGGCTATGGATCGCATCATCATGGACCTTATAAATAAAGACATAGGGAATCTCCAAACTCTGGACCCCACACAGTTCGGGTTTGTGAAAGGTAGATCATGCCTGCTCAACCTGATAGACTTCTTCAAGTCTGTTACCAGAGCTGTAGATGAGGCAAGGTAGTTCGCACAGCCTACCTAGATCTTGCCAAGGCCTTCAACACCATCCCTCACTTGGGAATCATAGATAGACTCACTAAACTAGGCATAAACACCTATGTCATAACATGGGTTGCCAACTGGATCACTGAGAGAATCCACACTGTGAAAGTAGCAGACTCCAAATCTGACTGCCAACCAATTACAAGTGGTGTCCTACAGGGATCTGTCCTAGGTCCTCTCCTGTTTGGCATCTACTTCTCTGAAGTTCAAGCTAACACAAAGGGAGTCTGGCTGACCAAGTTCGCATATGATTTCAAACTGGGAGCCATTACTGATTCTCCAACTGATGTAGGCATTTTACAAAAAGGCCTCACTGACACCAATGACTGGTGCCAAAACCATGGCCTTAAGCACAGTGTCAAAAAGTGCATTGTCATTCCCTTTGGGAAAAATTCGGTGCCCATGAACGACCACATAGGCGGTAGTCCTCTAAACACCAAAGATATGATAAGAGACCTGGAGACACAGGTTGACAGCAACCTCTCCTTTGATAACCACATTGCCACTGTAGTCAGAAAGTCCTTCTATGTGGCACATCTCATTACAAAAGATTTCTCATCCAGGAAGAAAGAGGTCATAATCCCTCTCTACCTGTCCCTCATTAGACTTATTATAGAATACAATGCCCCATTTGGTATGTACCTTACTACACACCTACAACAACTGTAAAGGCCACAAAAATACCTCACTAAGCAGATCTTAGGCCTTAGATACATGCCTTATATGGACGGACTCAAATAACTCCAGCTATACTCTGTCTCTTATCACCTACTTAGCGGTGATCTCTGCTTGACCTACAAGCCATGTCTGACCCAGAGCTGCTAGATATGCTACACCTAAAGAAATCCCAATCCCTCCATGCCACATGCTCTGGGGACCTAAACCTCATTATCACAATAAACAGAACATGCTAGAGGGACAGGTTCCTAACCCAGAGACTTTCCATACTCTGGAACAAACTTCCCATTCACGTCAAGAAGAGCACTTCACTGGCCCTCTTTAAGAGAAATCTTGATGAGTGGATAGGCAATAGGAAGTTCACATCAGGGATCACTTCAGTGGTCTTGCTTGACAGGGGCACTTGGAACAAACTTTGGGCGGCATGATGCCAGGGGGATCTTCTTGGGCTAGGCTTATATAGGCTCCAAGGCCATTAGTCTAGTACACACCTATGAACTTATGTCTCTAGTGCTGCAAGGGGAAATATTTATGCACACACACACACACACACACACACACACACACACACACACACACACACACACACACACATACACACAAGGTGGATGCTGTAAGATTAGAATCCCTACCTATCTAGTAATACACACTATAGCTTGCAGTACTTATCGTATGTATCACAAAGTTTATCTGATATCAGAGTGTCAGCCAGTGCTCTGAGGGTGGATGACATCAGCAGGCCTTGTAAAGGAGGCCAATGTTGAGGCCAGTTGCTAGTCACAGGGCATTAAAATGCATAACCATTGTATAGAGATAAGCCAGATGAACATGTCTGTAGTGCCACAAAGGGATATATGTACATACATACACACACATACATGCACACATACACGCACGCACATGCACACACACACACACACACACACACACACACACACACACACACACACACACACACACACACACACACACAAAAAAAATTTGGAAAATGTGAGAATAGATTCCCTACCTATCTATTGTTACACACTATAGCTTGCAGTACTTTTCTCACGTGCCATAGAGTTTATCTGTTGTTAGCACTCTTAAGCTGGCTGACATCAGCAGGCCTTGTAAAGGAGGCCAATGTTGAGGCCAGTAGCTAGTCACAGGGCATAAAATGCATACCATTGCACATAGATAGCCAATATGGGCATGTCCATACTGCTGTGAAGGGGTATATTGATACACACACACACACACACACACACACACACACACACACACACACACACACACACACACACACACAGTTGGATGATGTGAGATTAGAACTCCTACCTAATATTACACACTACAGCTCTCAGTACTTATTTCACATGCCACAGGTTATATCTGTTGTATATGATGATGCAGACACAGTACTTGTGGAGTACGCAAAGTGACCTTGTGCTAGACAGCATGTGTGGCCTGCAGAGTGATACTCACATGTGGCCATTTGCAGTTTGATATTTGAACTTCACTCCCATACACAAGACGTATTTAACTCTGTAGAATTATGGTTTACAAAACGCTGTCGCCTACTAAACCCTAAAAAATAAACTTCTCCTTTTTACACCTACCAGTAAATCTCCCCCAATAGACTTCACTGTAACATCCGATAATGGTACTCTTATATCCCAAGATCTTACTACCAAACTGCTAGGTATCATCATAGACAAAAACCTTAATTTTGACAGCCATATCAACAACACTTTGAAAACTACTAATAAAAAATAGGCTCTCTTTATAGGATCAAACCCTTCCTCACTTCTGCAACTAGAATAACTATTGCCCACACCCATCTAATCTCTACCCTTCTTTATGCCTCACCCATATTTACTAATCTGTCGAAAAATAACCTTAAGAAACTAGAAAACCCTTACAACAATATAGCCAGATTTGCCACAGGTAACCCTTACAGAACACATTTAAAGCATCTAGGGTTGCTTGAATTACAGCAGCAGCTGAAATTTAATCAACTTGCCATCGTCCATAAAATACTTTATCAACCTGCCAAGACACCCATCCTATCTAACCTTATTCACCCCTACTATAACCTGAAGTCCCTAAGATCTTCACAAAAACTTCTTGTAAATATCAATAAATCAAACAATAGAGCTGGAGACTCTCTCTTCTCTAATACTGTTGGAAAAACCTGGAATCTACTTCCCTCTGTACTTTCCACACTATAACACTAACTATTTCCTCTATAACTCTGTTAAAAAATAAACTTAAGCTCTTCCTTAAAACACATTGGATGTGCCCCTGTACTAAACCTGACTGACCAACATGCTCTTGTTACTTGATTCAACCTTACCTTCTCATCTCTGTAACAATTTCATCTTAACAACTACTATTCTACCTCTCCATCATACTCTTACTTATTACTGTATTCTCAAAAAAGTGACATGTTGTACTACTAGATGTATTACTCAACTGCTACTCCATTTTACTTTCTTTTTATCTTCCTTTTATCTACATTTATACTGTACTTTTTAGCTATTATTCTTTCTGAACAGTTAACTGTAACTTCATTAGTAATTGTACTAAGTCTAGTCAAATATTTTGCATTTTTTTTATACTTTATAAATGTGTGACCACCTTTTTTTTTTTCTTTACGGTGAATCTATTTGCATTTTAAATATGTACTGCTGTAGATGTGAACTTTATTTGAACTGTTTGGAGCTTATCTCCTTGGGCCGCTACTGAAAATGAACATATATCCAGCTAGACTAGCCTGATCAACAAATGTAAAATAAAAATAAATAAAATATATAGGTAGACATGTGGCCAGGGACAATATGGCCTGTCCAAGGCATGCATTGCACCTATTGTACATTACACCACCTGCATACCTGTGTCTGTTGTCTACAGGGTGACAATCGGCAGGCACAAGGGTCTGTGGATGAGTGGATTATGTACTGTTGTGGTCTTGTTGTGATATGTAAGTGCAGATAACCCCAGCATTCTGGGGTATGTGGGGACATTTGTACATCCCCAACCATATCTATATAAATGTGTATAACAGGGATATCTCCTTAAATGTGTGTGTGTGTGTGTGTGTGTGTGTGTGTGTGTGTGTGTGTGTGTGTGTGTGTACATTATGTAAATGTGTTATGAGATATATGTGGGGAGTCTGTGTATCATTGTAGTTTATATGGCTATATGTACCTCTTGTTATCATATATATATATATATATATATATATATATATATATATATATATATATATATGTGTGTGTGTGTGTGTGTGCCACATACTGCTAGAGACACTAATCATGCATGAGGGGGATTGGGAGAGACAGATATGTATATGTAGCTGCATGTATGTACAGACATATTTCCACATAACAGGTCTTTGGGTGGTCGAAGCAACAGACTTGGGCTTAAGTTAGTTAAGTGTAGGAGCATGCCTGGTGTGATTGTCAGTACTGACAAGGTGTCTCCAGGCCAGAGCTACCTGTACTGCAGTCTGGGATTATGTGTGCTGCAGGCCATTGGCTGATGCACCTGTTACCACAGTACTGCAGTTCCCTGATGTTGTCCAAGTCATTTCCCGGCTGTTTGTTGACCTTAATATGTGACTCATACCTCACAACTGTGCAGAGCTTCACAGACTGTCCAGAAGTTTGCCTAATATTTTTGGTCTGTTTCACATAGCATTGTAGTTTTCTGTCAAATTAGTGGCAAATCAGTGAACATTGAAGTCAATAATTAATGACAGACATTTGAGTTTCAGACTCCATACACATCAGGAGATTCATGCTAATGGAAGACCTGCTACTCTATCGATAGTCTACATTTGTAGGAGCAACTATTTAAAACCTGTCCCTAGTTATGGAACTTTTATTCATGGCTTTGGCCAGATTTCCTGCTCTAGGAGGTTGAGACATATGATGTGATGGGGTACATGATGTAACACCACACACAGGGTGACAGTCTGCATACCTCTACCTGTACATGTTTTTGCAGAATGTTCAGCATTTCTTCTCATATGTCTGCTGTGTTCCTCAAACATTTGTGGTTTTCCAGTACTATACTGTAAACAGAGGTCACTGATTGTTGTAACTACCGACACATTTAAGTGATGGCCTTTAAATCCTGCAGCTAATCTGACCTGTTGCAGCCTGCTGTTATTCTACCCACCTGCTAGGTTACTCAGAGCATGCATAATGTATGTCAGTACAGTAGGTATGGCTCTTTGTGCCCCCATTCACTCTGGCTTTGTCCAGCTTTCCTGCAGTAACAGATTGAGGAGTTATGACAGTCTGTGGGAATACCACCATATGAGTACCTGACATGCAAAAGATGTTGTATACTGCCAGATTTGAACCATCAGCACCATCGCTGATGCTACTGTCCCTGGCCTAGTGAGCCACACTAGCCACCAGGCAGAGAACTTTAATTCTTCACACTATCAACAACATACAGGAATTGTCTGGTATGCTGGTATGTCATTTGCAGACTTACTGTTACAGCATCTGTATGGGGACACTGATGTGTTTGGAGTGGGGGATGACCAGCCTATGATCTGCTGGCATAGACAGTCATGCAACTGTGCTGTGACCCCACTGTTTAGCATCTCCCTAGTATAATGTTGTTGAGTTTCATGCCAGTGGCCTAGTGGATTTTATGGGGCACATACTAGTGAACAGAGTACCTGTTGTTCCAAGTGGCTATTAGATCTGTACAAGTAGTGCAACAGCCCAATATAGATCTCTGCAAGTAGCCCAGTAGCACACTATATATAGCTCACTATATTCCTTTGCATACATGCTGGAGATCCATACATATTGCTACTATATTGTAGTACTCCTTACAAGTGGTGTATAGGAGAGTGACTTACTTTGCAAATGCAGCAGTTGACAGACCTGTAGTTCAGGGCTGTGTCTGATGTATGCAGTCCACAGCCAATATATGATAAGGTACAGGTTTGTGTGGTCTGGCTGGCATCATTTTTACTAATATGTATGCGAGCCAGACTAAGGTGTCAGTCCCTAGGGCCCTAGGTTGTTAGTGCATGTGCTATGCATTGTCTCTTGGCTAAGGGCAGGGCATATTGCTCATGCCTATGGCTGCCAACAGGGACAGCTTCAGGGGGTTCCTCCTCCAAGTCCCCCTGTGGGTGCGGCTGTGGTGACCTAGGCACTGGTGGGGGGGCTGTGTATCCCTTCCCTTTGCTGACCCTGCTGCAGCTGTTTCCGCAGGATCATATTGTGTAGCATGGCACATACTGTGAACATCTGTGCACATGTGGCTGGAGAGTACTCCAGGACTCCACCAGATATATCAAGGCACTGGAACAATGACCTCAACAGCCCAAACACACACTCTATAATGTTCCTAGTTTTTGTGTGTGCCTTTGGTGGGTGTGTGTGCATTTCTGATGGGTGTCATCATCCACAGTTCCAGTGCATAGCCAGCTTCCCAAATTAAATGACTGTGTGGGATGTCCCCCCAGCAAACTTCTGTTACAGCTATGGTGCATGCCAGATATAAGAGACATGATAACTGCCAGGGCTGCCAGCACACACATTCATGATAATGCCCTGGGTATTGCACCGGACCTGGCAGTTGATGGAGTGGTACCCCTTGCGGTTGATTTAGATTCTATACTCTTGACCAGGTGGTGCCTTGATGTGTACATGAGTGCAATCTATGGCACCCAGTTCCTCAGGGTAGTGTGCTACATAGTAGAATAGTCACATACTGCTGGCCCTCTCCACAGGAGTGTGGGGAAAATAAATGTGCTCACTTGAATGTGGTAGCATGGAATACAGGAACTGATGGAGTACCCTGGAAGAATATGCCTGTGAGACCCCCATAATGTCCCCAGATGGTCTTTGGAAAGTACCTGTAGCTAGTATCCTAAGGGCTACACATACCTTTGTTTCCACTGGGATGGGTTCCCATCTGTTGGCTCTGGGTCTGAGTTTAGATCGGCAGAGCTCAGTGAGTTCTTGTAGTATGTCTCTGTCAACCCTGTAGTGCTCTACAATATCCAGCTCATGTAGCTCCTGATAGGTTATCCTGCATCTGAACACTTTTCTTCTTCTCAATGTAGGCCTATGGTCAGCATCAGCAGCAGCTGCATTGAGTTCAGCATCTAGCACATACATATGTAGCAGACCTGCAGCAGCCCCACCATTATCTCAGTTAGAATTCCCAAGTTTGTACTCCAACGGTGCAGAGCATAGCAGAAAAATCAAATTGTAGGCTGTACGCAACCTTTATAGAGCTCTGATGTAGGTGAAGCCTGTGTGGTTGGCTACCTATAATGCATTCCACCTGCCAAGTACATCATTAAGGGGTTTAATGGCCCTAGTTTAAGTAAAACAGCGCTCATCAGTAATTAATATGTCATTGGCTTTCTCAGCCATTTTTTTTGACAACCTTCCCTGCTGTGAGCACTGCTCTGTGCCACGCAAACCCTCACCACAAAGATAAACAAAGTGTAACAGTCAGTAGATACACCCCCATGGAAGGTTACACTCAGCATGGCGGCATGCCACACAAACATGTGCAAACATGATAAAACACATGCCTCAGAGGTAAACACAGCTTAACAGTCAGTGTACAACATGCCCCCCTGCTCAGCTCAGTGGTGTGCCATGCAAACAGGCGCCGCTGAGTTACAATGAGCTTAAAGGTTTGCAGACACACCCCCTTTTGATGTCAGCTACATCTTCTGTGGGCAGCAACACAGTTCTGTACCTACATGGATGGGAACTGTGGACACAGATACCCATTTGTGCTATTCAGTAACCCCAGCTCATTTGCATATGGATCCATACACGGTACTTGGAAAACTACACAGCTTTAGGTCCTTCCTAATTAGCAACCACAGCAGTCTAAAATTGTACATACTCCGCACAGGGTCCTATAATGCATTACTGTTACATACTCACAAATTCTGTTTTTTACAATATTTTTATATTTTTTACCATAATGGCATGTTTGTGCACTGTGGCACATCACACAAACATACCCAGGGTATTTAAAAAAATAAAATTATTTTACATTATTTTCCATATTGTTTTGAACACATTGTGGTTAGTTTTTTACATATCTGTACCTCTATGCAATTTTTGCCACTGTAAGTACACTTTTACAGTCACTGGTGTGATTTTTACATCCTGTACACTGATTTTTTTCCCTGTACATTACAGACACCAACACGGAGTCTGCACGACTGCCTGTCTGCTTGCTGGATCACTCTACCTGCCTCATTTGCATGCCTTTCACATGCTTATGAGGTGATTTGCATGCCACAGACACTTCCTTGTTCACATGCTCGTGCATACCCCTCAGCTCTGTTTACTGGATCTCACATCTGCTTGCTTCCATGTAAACACTGTGATACTATGCCTACACGGTAAACAAGTCCATGTAGACTTTACTGAATTCCCCCCAAAGTGTTTTATGTGTTTTTGACTGCTTCTTTTATTTGGAGATCAAATTTCATATTTTCATCAGCTACTAATCCTAACAGCTTTGAGTGTGAAACAATTTCACTTGTGATGTTATTGAAATAGAGTATGGTGAAGCTGGGTTTGTTCTCTTGGAATGCTTTTAGGAGTAAAGATGAGATGTTTTTTTTTTTGGGGGGGAGTTAATAGAAGCTGGGAATTACAGAGCCAAGACTCTACAGAGAGGCGGGATTCCTGTGCTAGTTGCTGTATTGTTTAATAGTTTTAGCTGAACAGATGACTATTGAATCATTTATATACTATATGATAAAGGAGTTTTGGGTTGATTTGATATTAAATAAGAATAGTTATAGGATGGAGCCTTGTGGACCCCCCCTTCAGATTTAGGAAGGAAAGAAGAAAGGAAGGAAGGAAGGAAGGAAGGAAGGAAGGACAGACGGAAGAGATGTCTGTAGTCCATTTGACTACCTGGTGTCTGTCAGATAAGTAACAGGAGAACCTTGACAGGGATGGACTGTCTAGTCCAAGTGAGAAGAGTCTGTTAAGAAGTTTAGGATGGGACACCATATCAAAGGCTGTGGACAGGTCAAGGAATACTGTTTATACTAGTTTGCCAGTGTTATAGTGCTGATTAATGTGAATACAGGATTTGAGGAGGCCAGTATCCGTACTGTGATGTGGTCAGAATCTGTGTTGAGTAGGAAAAAGAAAATGATTTCCCAGTACAGATTTTAGTTGTTGGTGATGGATGCATTTCTCTAGGATTTTGGCTTGGGGAGAGAGGATAGCAATGGGCCAATACTTGGTGAAATCTCTGAAACAGGGTTTGGTTATATCTGGCTTGTTTCATTCCTAATGCTTGTTTTGCAAGTAGATATTTTAAGATTAACAGATCATTTGTGTTAGTTATGAATATCTGAGGTTTATTGTTGCACTGATAGCAGTTTCTAGATTGAGTGCTTGAGTGCGAATGCAATAGTATCAGTAGTATAATCATAGGATCATAGGAGATTACTAGGCTATCAAACTGGAGGTCATTTTAAGCCTAGCCGTTTCATTCCAATGTAATACCATGTAAATGCCAGTCAATACACAAAATTGCATTTAGTGATGACTGCCCATATCCAGGAGGGTTGTGGGTGCTATCCCTGGTAAGAATTTATGATCCCCCATCAACTCATCCTGGTTCCTCTTGAACAGGTCATAGAGGTGTTCTGTTTCACATGAATTGGTAACCTGTTTAAAAGACACGGCAGTTACTAGAAGTTAAATCTCTCCCTCCAGCATGTCCTATTTAAGGTGTAGGCCATATTTAGGTCCCTGGAATGGGTAGCCTAATCTCATTTGAGTTACTGATGTGCAGCAAGTTCATTAGGTTTGGGTCTTGGATTGCTCTGTAGGCAAGACGTAAGTCTCCCATAAGAAGTCTATACAACATGGAGTATAGTGACAGGGGACTTTAGTTAGTCTGTGTAAGCCTCATGCTGGAGCCCCTTGATCTTCTTTTTATAAACCTTTTAGGTCTCTCGAGTTGCTGCATGTGCTTTGTATAGTACATGCTAAATGGGGTGTTATACTCAATTATGGGCTGGATTAGTGCCAAGTATAGAGGGGTTATAATCTCTTTTGCTCTCGAGACAATGCCTTTACTAATCAAATGTGCTATGTAGAAAGCCTTCCTTACTACAGTAGACACATGGTGGTCAAAGTTAAGGTTGCAGTTGACTTGTGATCCCAGGTCCCTTACCACTTTGTGGATATTTAGGGTATTGTTGATTTGAGAGTGTGAAGGGACATTGTTTGCGCTGAAGGGAATCATGATGCATTTCTTTGCATTGAGGTTGAGACCGTAACTAATACACCAGTCGTTAATCTGCATGAGACCCTCCTAGAGTATACTGACATTATTTGGGGATGCAATGATTGCACCTAGTTTATAGTCATCTGCAAACTTGGTCAGCCACAACCCCATAGTTTTGAACTGAACTTCTGAGAAATACATACCAAACAATAGTTGGCCCAGCATTGACCCCTGTGGCATCCCACTGGCAATAGGTGTGCTGGTTGATGTGGAGTCATCCACTTTGATAGTATGTGTCCGGTTTGTGACTCAGTTGGCAATCCATCTTACAACAAAGGGGTTTACATTCAGTTTGCTAAGTTTATTGGTAATGCATGAATGTGGGATTGTGTTGAAAGCCTTTGCCAAGTCGAGGTATGCTATGTGCACAGATCTGCCCTTATCAATGGCCCTGGTCACATTTTCAAAGAAGTCCACCAGATTTAACAGGCAGGATCTGCCCTTGATGAAGCTGAATTGGGTAGAATCTAGGGTTTGGAGGTCAGCTATATCTTTATTTATGAGGTCAACAATGATACATTCCATGGCCTTACAGATAAGGCTGGTTAGGCTTATGGGTCTGTAATTTTCCAGGTCTGTTGCTAGGCCACCTTTGTGGATGGGAATAATTGTTGCTGTTCTCCATTCCACATGAACAAAGCCTGTGATTAGGCTATGATTGAAAAGGGTACTTAATGGTGATGCTAGTTCATATTTTAGCATGTTTATATGACAGCCTGGGATGTTTTCTGGTCCCACAGAGGCTGTGTTTTTTGCCTTGGACAAAGTGTTAAGGATCCACTCTTCAGATATGTTAGGTGGGTGAGAAGTTTGGAGGAAGGTTTGTGATAAGTTAGGAAGGGATAAGGAAGTGAAATTTTTACCAAACCTATCCACTAGCAGGTTTGCTATCTGGTCACTAGTTCTGCACATGCTTGGGTCCTACCTTTTAGGCTATGTACGCAGCTGTAAAAGGCCTTATGTTTATCTTTGGCTGTACTTGCTAAGTTTTTTGAAAAGGACCCCTTAGAGAATTTGACAAGTTGTCTTATTTGCCTGTTGAGGCTGAGGAGTGTGCTTTTCCATTGTTGGGGCCTTGCCTTTGTTTTCCTGGCCAGCAACTTTTTGCATTTATTTTAAAGATTATTGATGCTGGATATCCACCATGGCAACTTGCTTTTACTTGGGGCTCTAGCTTTGATTCTTTCTGGTACAGCCGAGTTTATAGACTTATGCAAGTGATTGGTCACAGCTTTAGTGTAAGCTTTGGCAAAGTTACCACTTCCAGCTTGGGGTGGGGCTTGGAGTGTATTTATAACTTTGCCTAGGAGGGTATAGTTTGCCTTGGTAAAGTTTTTTAGTCTGATTTCACCCTTTGTGAGTTCTGATGTTAGTGCTAGCTAGAAGGTGACTGTTTTATTGCCAGATTTAACTAATGAGTGACCAAAAGTTGAGACAGTGCATCTGTTTGCCGTTAGTCAGGAGTAGATCAATAATGTCTCTTCCTCTAGTTGGGGTATGAACAATTTGTTCCAGGGCATTTGAAATAACAAAGTCAAGGAACGTTTGTGCTAGAGAGTTGGGGCTAGCATAGGTTTCCTAGTTGATGGTGGGATAATTGAAATCACACATAACTAGAGTGTTCGGTAAAATTTGGATTATCTCCAGTTTGATCAAATAGGCTTCATTGGCGTCATGATCCATAGAAGGGGATCTATAACTGGCTATGACTTGAATAGGGGTCTTACTCACCATAACCTGGACTTGGAGTAACTCCATGGAGTTGTCCAGTCAAACTAGACAGGAGGTGAATTTATCTCTAATATAGAAAGAAACAGCACCTCCTTTGGTTTTCATATGTTAATTTTGCAGTATAAAGGTTTAGAAGACGTTGTAGCCTTGCAAGGCCAGGGTAGTCTCTGAGCCCTTGATCCAGGTTTCTGTGACTGCACAGGCATCTACATCTTTTAGTGATATAAGTGCCTCCAGGGAGTGCAGTTTTTAGTTTAAGCTCCTAGCATTTAGTAGCATGACTCTTATTTTGTTCTAGTTGGCTAATTTTACATTGGCGATGTTGTTTTCGAGATCTTGCCTAAAAAAGGCACTATGGGAGATGCAAGAGCCTTTGCCAGCAGCTGAAAGCCTAGAGGTGCCAGGTGCAAACCGTCTCTGTCAATGCAGTGAGGTTTGTTGATCATGGCTTCCCAGGCTGACAGGAAATGGATCCCCTTTGAATGACATCAAAACACCAGTTATTGAAATCAATCATCATCATTAGCCTCCTTTTCCCCATTTTTCTACATGGGGTCAGGGAGTTGTATTAACTGTTGCCATCTCTCTCAATTAAATGTCACATTCCTGCCTTTTTTGACACTCATGCCTGGTTGTTGTAGATCTTCTTTCATACAATCCATCCACCTCTTTGCTGGAAATCCTCATTTCCTCTTACCTTCTTCCTGTCAGTCCCAAATCTTCTTCACCATATTGCTTTCTGCTTTTCTGCAAGTGTCCAAACCACCAAAATCTGTTCTCTTTGATCTTTTCTGCAATTTGAGCTACTTTGGCTTCTGCTTTTATGTCCTCATTTCTTCAGCTATTTACCTGTTCCACTGTCTTCCATTCTATCTCAATTCTCAGCTTCTTCTGATTTTCCCAGTTTGCTGCCATTACCCCATCTTATCTGTGCTTAATTTTATCCCATGTGCCTTCAGGTTTGCATTCCATTCCTCTGTACTTTATTGAAGTTCTTGCTCGGAGTCTGCCTGTAACTCTACATCATCTGCATACAGCAACTTTGTTGATCTGTCCCCTCCAACCTGTTTGTTAATGTAATCCATCACCAGTATGAACAGCAGTGGGCTTAGAGCTGAACCCTGGTGTACACCCACTCCCACTGGGAACTCTTCTGTGAGGCCGAACACTGTTCATACTTGAGTCATTGGGTCCTTGTACATAGCCTGCACTAATTCTACCAATGTTTCTGGGACTTCAAACCATTGCAGTACTGCCCAGTTCAGCATTCTTGGGTCCTTGTCATATGCTTTCTTCAAGTTTAGGAATGCCCAGTTGGACTCTTGCCTCATCTCTAGCTTCTTCTCAATTATCTGTCTCACTGCAAACATTGGGTCAGTTGTGTTGCATCCTGATCTGCATTCAAACTGCTCACCTCCCATGTTATATTCTACTACTCTGCATATCCGTTTATCAATCACCTTCTCCAGAACTTTCATACAATGTGATAGGAGTTTGATTCCACTGTACTGCCCACAGTTGTGGATGTCCTATTTGTTCTTGTACACTGGCATGAGTATGCTTATTCTCCAGTCATCTGGGATACGTATTTCTCTCCACACTGCTATGAGTACCCTCAGGAACCATTTCTCCCCTATCTATGACCTCACCTGAGCCTGATGCTTTCCATGACTTTGTTTTCTTTAGTGCCATTCTTACTTCTTCTATGGTAGGCACCTCTTCTTCTCCTCTCATCATAGGCTGTTTCTGGGGCAGTACAGCTTCTGTGGTGTTTTCTTCATTCCCTGTGGAATGGTGAACAGGTTGTTGCTGGCATCCCTTATGAAGGGATATTGACTATCTTCATCTTTCTGTCTTTGCCTTGCAACATGATATAGTTTCTTTATGCCACCCAATGAGTCCCTTTCCAGAAGTTGGTAGAGTGCCTCTGATGCCCTATTCTTCGCTATTCCAACTACTTTCTTAGCTTCTTTGTTAGTCAACCAGTATTCTTTCCTAGCCTGGTTGGTCTTTTCTATCTCCCACTTTTTTCTGCACTCTTTTCTTTTGATGACTTTCTGGGCTTCTGCATTCCACTACCAACTTTCCTTATGTACCTTATTTCCATACCTGACTTGGCCACATACCTGTTCTGTAGTCCTCACATATGCTGTTTTGAGGTGCTGCCATTCTTCTTCGACTCCACCTATTCCCTCTTCTTCTTGGGGTGCTAGACCCCTGAGTGATTCCTTGAACTGTTGTATTTTCTCTCCAGTCAACTTCCAGGCCTTCAGCCTTTTCTCTTGAAATCAATCATTTTTTTGTTTATACTATGGCTTCATTTTAGGTGAGGGTAGTATGCTGCTCAAGGCTAGGGACATACCTGCCTGAGACACATACTCAGAGAGCTCAACCATGTCTCTCATCATATAGTCCAGTGAGGTATGTCTCTGGTCGTTCACACCAACATGAACTATGACAAAGTCATAATGGTACTTGTTGCTGAGAGACCAGAGTGCATGCTTGATCTGATAAATCTTGGCACCAAACATGCAGCTGATCCTGACTTTCTCCTTGTTCATCTTGGTGAGTGGGGCATCCGTGTGTCTCATGTTTGAGTCTCCAATGGCAAGAAAATGTTTTTTGAGTGTTTCACCTTATGACTTGGTGGTTGAGACACTGGTGTTGCTATGTGTCATGGGTGCTGTGAGGACTGTGTTAGTTGCAGCAGTCCTGCGTTTTGGAGGTCTGGTGTTTAATTAAATTTTTTGAGAGAACCTCTGTGTATGTAGATTTCTGTGTCTCCTGCATACTTTGTGCATATATAGTGGTGGGTGAGTTGACAACCTCTTCAATGTTACTGTTTTGAGTTCAAGAGAGCATGGATTCATAAGTTCATAGATTAGTACTAAGCTAACTGCCCTTGCGAGCCATTTTAAGCCTAGCCAATTATCCTGTGTGAGACTCAAACCCTGCAACTTGTCTTTGCAAGGCAAACACCTTAACCATTAGGCCACCCTCCCAACCCATTCAAGATTCTTGGTGTAGATACATCTCTTGCACTCCGTACTAGTGTGAGTTATTAGTAGAGAGTTGTTGGTGTACATGAGGCAATTGCTATACTGCCTCAAGAGACCCAAGTCAACAAGGTTGGCAGAAGAAACAAGGGTAATCTAACTGTCCATAATGCTAGGTTGGAGACTGTTGTCACAATAGGTGGCTTTTCAGAATCATTCACGGAGGAGCTCAGAGGTTGAATATTTCTGCCTGTGGTTTCAATTTTTGTTTTAGTGGTGGTTAATAGGTTACAGCTCACTACCGCTATTTCTTTTATCAGGAAAGCACTAACTATGAGGGCTACACTAATGTGCTACAGTAGTATCTAAGGGAGGAATTGTTGAATTTAACTGTCCGGCTTTGGAGCACGATTGTGTGGCAGTGCACAGTGATGTACAACGTGCAAACAAGCAGAAACCTACTCAAATGCAGGGCCTAAATAAGGTAAAAAAAAACAAAATCAGAAAATGAAAAAGATTCAAAAGGGTCAATGAGGGTGCTTATTCCAAGCCCTAGACTGACCTCCCTTTACCAGACAGGGCCCAATCAACACAACCTTCTCACTAAAGTGCAGATGGGTCCCTTCTAATCCAAGATGCCCTGCAAAAATGTGCTCATAACAAACAATCACTACAAACTCAGATGCAGCAAGCCTGTATCTGGACTATGCTACAGCTACTAGCTACCCTAGTTTCAGCAGGAAACACTAGAGAATGTTTAACACAGCAGAAAAAATAGCGTGAATCACTAAGAAAAACTTTTGAAACAGCAGAAAATCAGTAGAGAGGCTCTAAAGAATGCTTTAAACAGTTAACAGATCAGTTATTTAAACATTGCTTGGTGGGAAAACCAGAACAACAGACAAATAGCTAGTAAATACTTAACAGTGAAAATAGCAAAAAAAGCTTTGTCAACACTGGACACAGCAATGCATTCGATTTAACAGGCACAGTAATACAGACAATTGCAGCACAACAATGTAGTTTAGTACATGTTATATAAATACAGTGTAAAAGTGGACAGCAGGCAATAAATAAGTGCAGTAAATAGTATAAATAAGCAAAAAAAAAAAAAAAACCAGGCAATTTATGTTTTCCTGGAAACTCAGAAGCCTCTAGTCATCTAATATTTCAGCTCAGAGTTGCGGTTGGTAGTCCATCTCAATTTATCTTGGTGCAAACAAGCAGAAACCTCCTCAAATGCAGGGCCTAAATACGAGAAGCAAAAACCTGAAAAAAAAATGTAAAAAGATTCAAAAGGAGCAATGATGATGCTTATTCCAAGCCCTAGACTGACCTCCCTTTACCATAGAGGGCACAATCAACACAACCTTCTCATTAAAGTGCAGATAGGTCTCTTCCAATCCAAGATGGCCTGAAAAATGTGCTCATAATAAACAATCACTACTAGCAAACCCAGATGCATCAAGCCTGTATCTGGACTATGCTACAGCTACTAGCTACCCTTGTTTCAGCAGGAAACACTAGCGAATGTTTAACACAGCAGAAAAATAGCATGAATCACTAAGAAAAACTTTTGAAACAGCAAAAATTCAGCAGGGAGGCTCTAAAATGTTTTAAATAGCTAACAGATCAGTTATTTAAATACTGCTTGGTGGGAAAACCAGAACAAGCAGAACAAATAGCTTTAAAACAGTGAAAAATACCAGTAAATACTTAACAAACAGTGAAAATACCAGCAAAAAAAAGCTTTGTAAAAAGTGAAAACAGCAATGAAATTCAACTTAACAGGCACAGTAATACAGACAATTGCAGTACAACAGTGCAGTTTAGTACACAGCATATAAATGTGGCATAAAAGTAGGCAGCAGGCAATAAAAAGTGTAGTAAATAGTATAAATAAACAAAAATATGGGCAACTTATGGTTTTTTTGGAAGCTCATAAGCATCTAGTCGTCTGGTATCTCAGCTCAGAGTTGTGGCTGATAGTCCACCTCAATTCAGCTCACTACAAACAAACAAAAACCTGCTCAAATGCAGGACCTAAATACCAAAAGCAAAAACTTGAAAAAAATTGATTCAAAAGGACCAATGAGGATACTTATTTCAAGCTCTAAACTGACCTCCCTTTACCAGAAGGGTGCAATCAACACAATCCTCTCACTAAAGTGCAGATAGGCCCCTTCCAATCCAAGATGACCTGGAAAACATACTCAGAACAAACAATCACTACAAACAAACCCAGATGCAGCAAGCCTGTATCTGGACTACACTACAGCTACTAACAATCCTAGTTTCAGCAAGAAACACTACAGAATGTTTAACACAGCAGAAAAATAGCAGTGAAACACAAAAAAAGTTAAAAACAGCATTAAATCAGCAAGGAGGCTCTAAAGCATGTTTTAAACAACTAACAGATCAGTTATTTAAACACTGCTTGGCAGGAAAACTAGAGCAAACAGAATAGATAGCTTTAAAACAGTAAAATACCAGTAAATACTTAACAAACAGTGAAAATAGAAATAATAAAGTCAACAGAAGGAAACATTGAAAGTATGTAGTTGGAGGGAACCAGAAGTGCAACTGAAAAGGTTTAGGGTAGTTTGGAGGTCGAAGAAAAGGAGAAAGCTTGATTTCTGTAGGTTAGTTGTGGGTAACACTGCAGTGCTATAAAAAGTGAGCAAGTGAGACAGAATGACAGTGAATGGTGGAAGAAGGAGCAGAGGGGATACAACAGGAAATGAGGTAATTGGCAGACACAAATGAGGAAATTATTTATGTATGACATATACCAGTTCATAAAGATTAAGATATTAGTATTGGCTGGTACAATATGAGGGTGGAGATGAGGAAAGGAAATGAGGTTAGGATGGGGGATGGAAGTAGGGAAGGGGAGTGAAGCACATACAAGCCAGAAGGCAATGACCTTGAGAAGTACAACCCTAACCAGATGTGTAACCAAAAACAATCTACTGGAGTCCAGTCAGTGCCCACACTGCAGTGATTTACAAGGCTCTGCTGAAACATATAACTAGTGTTATTCATGGTTCCAGTAGCTAAAGAGACAGAAAGAGATAGAGTGAGAGACAGAGGGAGAGAGCTTGAGGGATAGCTTATAAAACAGAGAGCAAAACTGTGTTAATGTCATACTACTAATGGTATGCAATGCTGAATCAAGTAACATAGTACAGGCGTATGTAAAGCTATTAAAGGCAGGGCTAATGTCTGCAAGCCCCCCTACCTGCAGCTTCCACAATGACCACAATGAAGAGATTTTCGCAAAATATAAAGACTCTAAATAAAAATATTCATGCATCTATTTGGAGGTTATAGAGTTAAAAATATCCAGCAAACTATTGCATATAGAAGTCAGAATTTACTTGTTATGAGTTAGATCAAAAGCAGAGCGGTGTTTAAAATTCAGTGAGGTGTTTCTGAAGTGCCTGATGCTGTTTTTTGTACTTAGGTAAAGCAGATTTCCTTTGCCAGAAGCACATTCAAATTGGGTAGGGAAACTGCAAAGCTAATGTCCCATAATGCCTGTGGAAATGCATAATGTCATATTAGCAGTTGCTTTTATGTGGCTAAGATACAAAAAGTCTAATTAGCAGATGCTTAAATGTGTCTGAGTACTGTATAGTATAGAGCAATAAACAAAGAAAAACCTCGACAAATACATGGGTAGTGCAAAATATCTGCCCATCAGATGTTTAAAAGTATCTGAGTACTGGTCAAAAGCAACAGTGCAGAAGAAAAAAAACAGAAGCCCTTATTATTTTTCCTATATATAATTTGTCAGTATGCAACAAAAACACTGAAAAGCAGAGTAAATGAAACCATGAAATCCCCAAAATACTTTTTTCTTGCCAAGAGAACAGGAACTCCTGGACATCTGCACTAGTATCTGCTTTCAGCTCTGCAAAAGACAAAAATATATCCTGGAAAGGAACTGACATCAAAGCTACACATACATTGGACTCTATCATGTACTGTGGAAATAATGTGTCAACAGGTCTGTTTTGATGTCATAACTATTAGGTCAAACTACAATTATTTATATCATGAGCTGTGCATTTATCTCTGGGTGAAAATAAATTGGTTTAGGACTTATTTCACAATTTCTAAACCTATGTTGAAGATTCAAATCAAGCTAAAATTGAAACAGCTAACATATACCAAGTTGGATTTGTATACAAATATAATTTATTACAATACTATGTATAAAGTAATAATTTACTGATTGAGTAGCCATTGATTAAAAGTGATTGCAGTAGTAAGTCAGAAAAAAAGACATTTACAGCAATGATATGTAGACTAGTAAAATTCAATTCAAAATAATTTCTTAGGGGATTCTCCTTGTTTAGGTGTCTTTGGTCATAACAAAAAAGAAAAAAAGTCCTGAGTCCTGTGCTCCATTTTTGGGGAAAGCAGAAGATAATTCCTTGTACATTAATGCAGGTTCCTTTTTAGGCAAAAGTCCAGTTTAATTGCAGTTAGGCTTAGTTGGGTACCTTTCTAGACAAACTTCCCTTTTTCTCACTGCAAATAGACCTGCCTTTGTGGCTGTCCAGGCTCTGAAACAGCAAGATGCTATATCACAGTCTTTAGTTCCTTTATCAGGATGTGGCTATACAGCAGTCCTCAGTGATATACAACCAATGCTCTTTTAGAGTTTGTTGGTAGCTGTGTTAGCTGGGAAGCTCAGAAAATGAATGCCCAAGTATGACTTGTCAAGAATCACAGAAGAAAGAAGACCAAATGAATAATCTGTCTTACTTTCCAAGTATTGCCAAATAAATGTGAATGAATATCTGAAAGAAGACTGGATATCTGTATAAGTCTTTTCAGTATAAATTTATTGCCAGAAGGAGGTGAGGACTTTTGGAATTTTTCTTTGCTTTTTTCTCTGCTGTGCAAGATTCCAGCTGTTGGTACATAATTTTCCAGCATCAGCCTTTGGAACTGCTTGTTTTCTCCCACCATTATACTGCTTTTGACAAAAAAAGATGTTGGGATAGACACAGGAGTATTCGCTTTGCAGACATTAAACTTTCTTCAGCATCCAGAAATTCTATCATCTGTTTTAAGTTGTGTATTTATATATTAATTTTATACATAGCACCTAATTGTTAATGATTTCTGTTTAATATTTTATTACTAGTGTGGTCTGTACAAAAAACACTTAATCTCTTGAAAAGTAAGTGAAATCTATTAGCTTTATTAGGTATTTTTCAAAATAATTAGAAGTAAAATGCATAGGAAAGGAGATTGTTTAATGTACTACCAATATATCACTGCCACACTGTAGCTTAAACCTCTGCATATTTCATGGAAGATTTGTTTAATAATGGTCATTTAAATTATATTAAGGTTTGTCAGCAGTGATGTCTGTTCATCTAGTTCACCAAAAGTACATAAACAAGGGAGGACTACAATTTCTACTATAAAGTGTATTGTATCAGGCTTATCCTATCCATTAACAATGTTTATAAGTTAATGCATGAAGATCTAACGGTGGGGAAAAGTGAAGTTAAGGAACGCCAAGCTCCCAATTCAATCAGTATTACTTCTGACATATTTTAGTGTAATTTGTATGAGCAGTAAGTCAATGAACTGAGTATACTTCTATCTTGAAAAGCATATTTGTCAGATATCATAAACTATGGAATGGCTTGGATAAAACCAGTGTGTAGCCTGAAGGTCTCCAATCAATGAATTGAGTCAAAAGGTTGATAACCGCAGGTGTACCACCCATACATAAATAATTGTGTAAAGTAGTTTAAAATACCATTTACTGTTTAAGCATGAGCAAAATATCACACATCAAAATGCAGTCACGTGGAAAATACTTAACATTAACCAATGTCTCTTAATTATGTTAGAAATGAGTGCATACGGACTTAATACTAACATTATTATTATTAACATACTTCTGTTGTAATATGTATAACCATTCAGAGTTAGTTACTGTATATAATAACATTTTAATCAGAAATCATCAAGGATTAAATGCCTTGGATGAAATCAATGGATAATTGCAAGCTCTCCAAACAGTGAATTGAATGGGAAAGGCAATGGTTGCAAGTTCGCTCTCCCCCTCTCTCTCAATAATTTGGGAAAAGTGCTTTGGAATATCAATGTTTAAGCATGAGGAAATGCCATGTCCTGGCTGTGAAAACACAATCACATCAGAAGTACATAAAAAGAAATACACCATGACTTCAGCACTACCCTTAACCTCATTCCTTCATCTTATTAGTAAATTGATGCTTCAAAGACCTAGTAGTGGGGATTAATGGAGTGAAACACCCTTGCAAATACTGTCACTGCTAACAAATGTTAGTGTAATATCTATCAGCAATATTACACAAAACATGCATGGTGTAGCCTGAAACTTGCAAAAGATTAACCTAAAATACAGTGTAATAATGATGTGTCGGGGATAATGATGTTGGGTTGGGGTAATGATAATGTGTCCGGGTAATGGTGATGTGTTGAGGTAATGGTGATGTGTTGGGTAATGATGATGTCTTGGTGGTAATGGTGATGTCTTGGGGTAATGATCTGTTGGGGTAATGGTGATGTGTTGGAGTAATGATGATGTGTTGGGGTAATGGTGATGTGTTGGGGGTAATGATGATGTGTCAGAGGTAATGATAATGTGTTGGGGGTAATGGTGATGTGTTGGGGGTAATGCTGAGTCAAGGGTAATTTTGATATGTTGTGGTAATGATGTGTCCAGGTAATGGTGATGTGTGGAGGTAATGGTGATGTGTTGGGTAATGATGATGTATTGGTGGTAATGGTGATGTCTTGGGGTAATGATGTGTTGGGGTAATGGTGATGTGTTGGGGTAATGATGATGTGTCAGAGGTAATGGTGATGTGTTGGGGTAATGGTGATGTGTTGGGGTAATGATGTGTCAGGGGTAATTTTGATGTGTTGGAGTAATGATGATGTGTTAGGGTAATGGTGATGTGTTAGGGTAATGGTGTGTGAATGATGATGTGTCTGGAGTAATTGTGATGTATTGGGGTAATTATGATGTGTTGCGGTAATGGTGATGTATTGGGGGCAATGGTGATGTGTTAGAGGTAATGGTGATGGGTCAGAGGGTAATGATGATGTGTGGGGGTAATGGTGATGTGTTGGGATAAAGGTGATATGTTGGGTTAATGATGATGTGCTGGGGTAATGATGTGTCTGGGTAATGGTGATGTGTTGGGGTAATGATGATGTGTTGGGGTAATGGTGATGTGTTGAGGGTAATGATGCATTAGGGTAATGATGATGTGTCAGGGGTAATGGTGATGTGTTGGGGGTAATGGTGATGTGTTGGGGTAATGATGATGTGTTCAGGTAATGGTGATGTGTTGGAAGCACTGGTGATGTGTTGGGGTAATGATGTTTGGGTAATGGTGATGTGTTGGGGTAATGATGATGTGTTGGGGACAGGGTATTAATGATGTGTCAGGGGTAATGGTGATATGTTGGGGTAATGATGATGTGTTGGTGGTATACCTCACAACTGCTATAAAGGCTGAGTTAAGTCCTAACAGCATAAACCCAAGCAGGATGCCAGATCAGGATCAGGAGTTGAAGTTGTTGCATCACTTCTAAACATGTCATTATAATATTCAATGCAACCTCTAGAATTCTCAAGCACATGTCATCAGTGTGATGCAGATGCCAGAGCTAGTAGTTATTCCACACTCACTGAGCATGGGATGATTCTTCTCTGTGGAACTGACTGAGGAAACCTATATATGACACACTACAGGGTGCTGTGCATTGCAGTAAGTGAAGTGTGAAGCCAGGAACTCATTTTGTTGTATATGTGGCACTTTTAAATTAGACTGCTTTGCTTCACACATGCTGTGCTGTGATGTATATGCTTCCAAATGAATTATTTTCCATACATTTTGGAAAACTTTAGTGGAAAGAGTTGTTCGGTATACTACAAATATATTGTCTGCAAGCAGGGAAGTATTTCTTGATTTACTGGTTGAAAACAGTGATAACACTGTTACTCCACTTTTTACCATTTAATTAATATGTGAAATATGATAAACATCAGTTTTCTAAAACTGAAGTAGTTCATAAGTTCACTGGCTTTTGTTTGCTGGTTTGTGGGGATGCTTTAAAGTAAAACAATTTTTCTTCGGACTTAGGCTAAGTTTCCAGGAGGAGGTAGTAATTACATATATTGAGTGGCCATTACACCAACCAAGTCTTTTGTATTGTTAATCCCTCATACCCCATGACATTTCTTCTTTTACATCAGATGTAATGGTTTTACATCATGGTACTGCAGATTACTTTTTAAGCATTAAGGAAGGAGAATACCACCACAGTAAAAAGCAGCTTTGGTTATCATTTGAGTGCTGGGAAATACAACAGGCGAGAATTACATTACTGGTAGTAAGAGTGTAGTGACAAAGTACATACATGATCAATAAAGCAGAAAATGAGAACAAGATGACTAGAATAGTGAAAATGTCTAAACATGTACCTCACTTAAGTAAGCCCTCATTACAATAAATAGAAAGTGCATATGGGGCAGGGAATTGCAGGTAACTGCAGAACTGGTGTGATGGACAGCAGACTGAGAGCCTGCAAGGACTCTGAGATTGATTTAAGAAGAAAAGCTGTCTTGCTATAACTCTTGCAACTTTATGAGCAGTTCCTGGAGCAACAAAGCAAATTGTATGATAGACTGTAAGCTGAGGTTGTATGGTGGAGCCAGTTTGTTGTAACAATTCCCCAGTCGAAACTTAACTTGATTCAATCATTATGTTTTCTTAGTCAGAATATAGAACAACATTTGAAATAAGTTCTTTAACTGTAAAACATGGTAGTTATGTTGAATCTTAAAGTGAGGAGGTCATATTGTGATTTTGCTACTAATTCCTGATCCTGGTTGATATTTGTAAGAAAAGGTAAAGTTTACTTGTTCAAAGAAAATGTACTGCTGTACACAGGCAGAAAGGAACTAGCTACAAGAAATGTGCATGCCAGCACTGTTTGTTTAAAAATGCTTCTGCGCTCTCTCTCTCTTTCTCACGGCAGTCATTTTAAGGTCTATATTAGAACATCGAAGTTTCAAAACTTCGAATGTTGTAATATTGACCCCTATTCTGCAAAAGCTGGAAATATTGAAGCAACAAAAAAACAAATTTTTTCCTAGGAAAAGAATTCAGTTGTCCGTTTCTGTTGCTTCGGTATTTTCAGTGCTGTGGTGGAAAGGTACGGGTCAGGTTCAGGTAAGTGTGTGATTGAGTGTGGGTTAGGTTAGTTAGGGTTAGGGTGCGGGTTAGGTATGTGTGCGATTGTGTGGAAGTGAGGTTTAGGGCGGGTTAGGTGAGTTAAGGTTATGCAGCGGGTTAGGTATGTGTGCGATTGTGTGGATGTGAGGGTTAGGGCGGGTTAGGTGAGTTAGGGTTAGGGCACAGGTGAGGTGAGTGTACGATAGTAACGGACCTTAGGGTTAGGGTTTGGGTTAAGGTAAGTGGATAGTTAGTGGTGTGTGCATAGTTTAATGTAGGGGTAGGTGTAAGATTTTAGGTGTATGTGTGTGGATTGCTGTTTGTTTGGTGTCCTTGTGTTGTGTGTATGTGTTTTGGAACAGCAAATATTTTCCCTAGGACATTTTTACAGTGACACTGTAAAATATAGGGAGCTTTCTGACTAATGTCACAACACTACCTAATAACAACAACAACAACAAGAACAAGAAGAAGGTGAAAGAAGAACAAGTGAACCTACACAAAATTAAACTAAATAGTCACATATTATAACCGTGCTCTTCTCATTTTTAGAATGCTGTTAATATTTAAGCCCTCATTCATTCCAGGAGGGGTGCAGGCATCCAATTTCAACTGCCAGAACAGTTCTCGAGTCTCCAATTTGGCCTCCCAGTTGCCCCCTCGTGGGTCTGGCACCACCTGCTCCCACACCAAAAATTTAAGGTTCATGCCTTCACATATCTGGGAGTGTTTGTAAAAGGCATTGGTGTCCTTACATTTAGTGATATCACATTGGTGCTCATATACCCTTCTCCTAAGCTGTCTCTCGGTTTTACCAACGTAAAACCCAGAACAGAAAGTACAAATACCCAGGTACACCACCCCTTTAGTTGCACAGTTAAAATGTTGATGAAACTTGTACTCAAACCTTCTTGAGGGAATTGTGATGGTGTCTTGGTCAAGCATATATTGACATTGTTTACATTGACCGCATTTTAAAGTGCCAGGCCTCTGATTGTTTATGTCATAACCCATATTTTTTCTCCCCTCAAACAGATCTTTCAAATTTCTACCTCTTTTTCTGATAAAGCTAGGCATCAGGGGAAAAAATTGTTTAAGATCAACATTAGTAGATACTATTAACTTCTAATTGATGGGTGGAGTTACCATTTAATTGTACTAGTTATTTAAAACTGATGTGTAATGGATAGCTCTGTTTGTTGCCTTGAGAAAGCCTAGTAATATACTGGGTGAAAGCGCTTGGCTTATCTGTGTTGCTGTTTTATTTAGAACAGACTACGTGTGCTGTTTTTGGAATTAAAAGAAATTTGATTTTATTGCCTGCTGTTGGATTATTTGGCCTTGGATCCTGTGTGCTGTGGACTGTTATATTCTTGGTTTATGTTTGAACATGTACAATAATTGTAAACATTAATACAGATATGGGACACAACAGTCGGTGCATTAAACTGCTAGTTAGCAGAATAATACATACACATATTAATACAGCACTGTTTAGAAATACTAGCTCTGCTGAGTTTTGATGTAGATTATGGTAGTAGTTGTGCACTGTCCAGATGAGTGCATTATTTCCAGAACTATACACAACACACTGAAGATGTTGGGTGCTTACGGTAGAAATGTCTTCTAAAGGTCATGGTTGTTTTATAGAATGTGAGGCAGGCATATCCCAGATGACTGGAGAAAAGCATCCTAGTGCCGGTGTTCAAGAACAAAGAGGATATTCACAGCTGTAAGCAGTGCAATGGTATCAAACTTTTGTCACACTACATGAATATGCAATAGAGGGTGACTGATAAACAAATGCACAGAGCAGTAGAAGGTAAGATGGTTAAAGAACAGTTTAGATTCAGATCAGGATGCAGTACAACTGACCTAATGCAGTGAAACATAAGAGATAAGAAGCTGGATGTGGAAAGATACCAAGAAAGATGATCTGGGGAATGTTGTGATGGTTCAAATTCCCAGAAATAATAGCTGAATTAGTGCAAGACCTGATGTCACAACTATGAATGGTGTTTGGACTTGCATGGCACTTCATATCGGGAGTGGGCATGCATCAGGGTTCAGCTCTGAGCCCTCTGCTGTTTATTCTAGTGATGGGCCACATCTGCAAAGAGGTCATATGGGACAGATCAACAAAGCTGCTGTACACAGACAATGTGACTCAACACACAGAACAGATATTTCAGCAAATTATAGGGTACATGAATGGAAGACTGAAAGAACATGGGAGTACAGACAATACAGTTGTCATCATGGCAGCAAATGGGAGAAATCAAAGAACCAGAAAATTGAGATAGAGGTGAAAGTAGTGGAACAGGTTAACAACTTAAAGTATCTGGGAGGTGTGGCTGAAGAGAAGCAATATACAAATGAGGTCAAAGTTAAAATAAGAGACTGTGCAGCCAACTGGCACAAGATATATGGGGTAGTGTGAGACATGCAAAGTAACTGAAAAGTGAGGTGTAGAAAACAGTGACACAGTCTGTGCTTCTATATCCCACAGAAACCTGGGCACTGAAGACAGAGCATGCGAGACAGTTTCAGGTGCTGGTGATAAAGTGCCTAAGATAGGTAACAGGATGCACACTGTGGGAAAGATGAAGAAATAAGGACATCAGACCTGAAGTTGAAGTAGCTCCTGTCACTGAATAATATCTTTTAATGCTGTGAAAATGCATCAGGCACTGTTCTGCCGTGGTTGCTCTTATGCTCTGTTGTGAATCTAGAGCTTAACAGCCCTGAAAGGTGTTCAACAATATTTTGCTAAGCATTTTTCTTACATCACAAAGGTGCTCAATGAAATTATCTTTTTCCTAAAGTTGGAGGATAATTATGATGCTCCATGCATTACTTTTATGCTTGGGTTCTAGAGGGGCATATTGTTCAACAGCATAGTGATTCAAACACTATCCCCCGGATTCACAAATCCTCCGTGTAAGACTTAATAAGTCTTACTCGGAGGCTGCAGTTGAACGGTATGACATCAGCGTGCCATGAATATGCATGAGGGCATGCTGACCCAACCGTAAGTCCTACATGGACCGTGTAAGAAAGCAGGGGGCGTGTCTGACTGCCGAGCAGTCTAAATGTCCACGCCCCTGCAAGTGTTTAAAATAAAAGGAAATAAACAAGAGCGAGTCCGCTCAAATGTCCCTGCACCCAACACCTCACTGCCTGATATTGTAAACCCCCATCACACATCTAAAACGCATAACCATAATTTTTTTTTTAAATACCCAAAATAGCTGCCCGTATTTGCACGTGTGTGCGCGGGTGTACCCATTGCTTAGCTACAGTTAGCAATTCTCACATGGAAGAGCATAAGAAAGAATGTTTATGCAAATGACACTAAATAGCAATAGCGTAATGGTAGAGCATTTGCACAAAGAAGAGGCATTCATGGTTCGAGTCCCACCACTCCCTTTCGTATTTATTTTTTAAATCAGTATATGGAATAATACCCAACATATATGTTTAAACATAACTAAAAAGCAGTGAAATGGCCAATGTATCAGTGAATAAAATAAATATTTTAAAGGATCCCAATATAAAATTGCCCGCAGTTAAGCAGCACTTCACCCAGCGCAATATAGTTGCCCATAGCTAACTCGCACTTTACCCAGCGCAATGTAGTTGCCCATAGCTAAATCTCACTTTACCCAGTGCAAAATAGTTGCCTAAAGCTAAATAGAGCTTTACCCAGCGCAATCGTTTTGCACGGAGGTGCGCGCCAACCAGCGCACCGTCGGGCAACGTAGAGCAAAGTCACTTAAACACAGCCACACCCCCTAACCTGTCTGGATAGTAGTAAAATAAAAAGCAATGATAAGGTTTGAACCCAGGACACTGTGCACCATAATCAAAGTACTGAACCACTAAGCCACGACAGCTTAGGATAAACATCCACTGTTAACATATATATAGTAATAAATGTTTGATTAACCATTGTTAAGCAGGTCTGCAGTCAGCCGAGAATATTCAAAAATGGCCAATCACAGAAAAGTGTAGGAAATGCGGCATATTTAAGCCGCATAGGTGGGAATACTCACCATAACTGATTGTAGCTCCCATCTGCAGTTAGAATGTCTGGTGCTGGAGAGGGAACACGCTTTCGAACGCAACACTGGGGCATCGAGGAGTCAAGATATGGTTTGGCTCCTAGTCCATTGGCATGAGACTCGACTCCTGCAGGGCCAGTTCCAGGGAACAGAGTATAAGGTGGAGGCTTGGAACTGGTTGGCTCATGAACTCACCAGTGCCACAGGTGTCCCGCAGACTGGTGAGCAGGTCCGTCACCACCATGCAGACCTGAAGAGGTGGAAGCAGAACCTTCTGAACCAGTGGATCCAGGAGGCCCGTCATATGCGTTATGCCCCACTACTAAGTAGGTAGCCATGGAATGCAGTATGTAAGATAAGCTAATATAGTCTAAATAATGGATAAGTATGTCTCAATATCCCTTTATTTACTCCACAGCTGCAGGTGCTCGCGCTATGAATCAACAAGCCTATGCAGATAGGCTGCACCACCAGGCAGGCTAGTAAATATTCTGCATGTATTGTTACATGATATATGTAAGTGAGCATGACAAAAGTGTTAAAGCCCAATAATACAGCAATAAAATGTCCTGATTAAATCCTCTGCATGTACTGTTATATAACAAATGTCAGTGAGCCAGAAATTGAGTGTACTAACCCACCAATCAAGCTAAAATAATTCTGGAATACTATCCCTGCATGTATTGTCATAACATATAAGTGAGCAGGCCTGAAAAAGAGTGTTGTAACCTATCAAGAAAGGTATAATATGTCCTGAATATGTCTTCCATATGCACTGTAATAACAAGTAAAGGAGAGAGCCTGTAGAAAAGAGTGTTCAATGTAATTAATAAAGGTATAAAACTCGGAGTGTGTCTGTGTCACTTACTTTGAAATATTGTTGAACCCTTGCAATAATAAATAGTACTGTTGTATTAGGTGCTGTCAACCCACAGTTGTGTAGTCCCATAGGAAGTGGATGAAGGAAGTGGCAGTAGCTGTGATGTATAAAACATTAATTCCCTGAATAAATCATCTGCATGTACTGTTACATATCATAAGTAAGATAGCCAGGAATAGAGTGTAGTAACCCATGAAGAAAGCAAAAACATGTCTGGAATACTATCTCTGCATGCACTGTCATAGATAAAACATGAGTGAGCCTGTAAAACAGTCTTGTAACCTATCAATAAAGGTATAACTTTTCCTGAATAGTTCTACTGTATGCAGTGCAATGTCAAATACAGGAGAGAGCCTGTAGAAAAGAGATTTAATGTAAATAAGAAAGGTATAATACTTGCAGTGTGTATGTGCCAGTTACTCAGAAATGTTGTTGTACCCTTGCAGTGAAGAAATGTTACTCTGTTGTAGTAAGTGCTGACAACCCCCAGTAGTGCAGTCCCATATAAAGTGGATGAAGGAAGTGCCAGTAGCTGTGAACTATCCAACAGTCCTAAACAGTTGTGAAATGGCTGACATGCATAGGTAAATCTGGCACATGAGTAGCCTGTCAAGGTGTTCCCCAGAAATGTTAGTGTGTTATCTGAAAAGCAGGGTTGTGTAGAAAACAAGTAAAAAAGCCATGTGAACACATCCAGATGTGCAGATACATAAACAAGTCAATTTAATACAAGTATGTAGCAGTAACATTGACATCCTGGACAGTTACCATGACAGATATAGGCCAGGAATATCATGAAGTAGCAAAACCCATAACGCAATCAAATGCATGTTGCCTAGTGTAAGAATACATGTAGGGGATATACACCTGCAGTCAATAGGAATGTAGTGTACAGTTAAAGTACTAATAAGATGTTAATAAAGGTTTCTTTTTACACCCTACTCCATGTGCATAAACAATGTAATTCCACACCTCAATGGGTATGTCTAATCTCATAACATTTGTTGGGACATATGTCCTATTGATATGTAAAATCTGCACTTACTTTGATACATGTCCCCTGTTAAAACACCACAATCTTGGTGGCCTGTTGCCACCAATCATCCCTGCATGCTGTTGGAATGTCCACTGTCATTCAATACATGCATGTGTTATGCTTGCTGTTCAGCTGTTGTAACCCCGGTGTGTTGGGTTAATGGGAATATTACTGCATGCTGTTACAACTAACCTGGAATGCTGTTGTCTATGTTGTAATTAAACACACCCAGTAACAGAACGTATGGAAAGGCCGGTCCCAGCGGACCCACCTGTCCCACTTCAGTTGGCAGTTGCACCTGGCACCAGCAGGTCTGGTGCCCAGCCCGGGCCACCCTCCTCTGTAGGTCCTGTGCCACCTTTGGGTGGAAGTGCAAGCATGGGTGTAGGGCCTCCTGTCATCCTCCATAGGGTCTGGGTTGTGATACGTAGGGAGATCCAGCGTTTAGTCGCTGATCCCCTATGCCAGCTCGAAGCGAGAGTGTCGCGACTCACGGGTGAGCCTGCCCCTCCTATGCAGCCCCCAGCACAGCGACCCTCGGGTCTGTGAAGATCCAGTGGTGACTGCCCATGGGTGGGGATTTCAGTCCCACTGTTACCATCTGTGGGCTCATGGGCTTGCGATTTCCAAGCATCTGTCCCCGTCAATTGTGTTTACCCACCCCATGTGTCATACTCCGCCCCTGTATACATCTTGTTTGTCTTGTCTGTTTACCTACCCAACCTACCTCCCCAAATATACCTACTTCGTCTACCTCACTTTCCACTCTCCCCTGAAAAAACAAAAAAAAAACAAAAAGGGCAATCTGTACCCAAAAAAAAAATTACTCCCCATACATAGCTTCCTATTTTGCACACATGTCCATTGGACATGTACACTGATAATTCTAATTGGCAGTACAACAAACTATGTTGTCCTCACCCCTCTCTCAGGGGTGGAAGGTTTCAAATTTCACTCCAAATTTTCAACATATGCACAGCTGTTGCTGGTAAAGAAATGGGCAGCTATGGACCTTCCCTACACCCATCCTGCACATCCCGAGCTTGTTTTCCTACTGTCTTTCCATCTCTGTGCCCCCTTTTTCACCACTTTCCTATCTCCCCATTTTCTTTTCTTTCAAAGAAATTAGCGCGGGGTTAGCGGGAGTAAGCACTTTTAAGCAGTAGTAAGTGGGATTAAGCAAGTGTGCACATGTGTGCGCTTAGCTAAGAGTTGCACAAACCCATGCAAACCCACTTACTACTGCTTAAAAGTGCCTTAGTCACTCTATGGCAGGGCCCTTGTTCTGCTGAGCAGCAAAATAAAAACCTCTGCCAGACTCGAACCCCAAACCATTGACACAACAGACTGCATGTATTACCACTAAGCCACAGCAGATATACAAATAGCTTGGTTCTGAAATAAAAATATCATGCATTACAATGAGGGAATGTAAATGGAAATTAGGAATGGTATAACACAAACCCTTTTCTGTGGGTCTTTACCAGCAGTGGTTGTGGAATTGCATGACATGACTGTGAAAGGAGAACCAGCCATCCTAGCAGGGAATAATGTTACAGTAGCACCTTACAAACACTACACAGTATCAGACCAGGATAAATACTGGCCACAGGAATACAGTGCAATAACCACATTTGTATGGCAGTTAATTGTGTAAGTGAGAAAAAAGTACATACTCCCATGGTATCCTGTGTTAGCATTTGGAGGGGTGCGTACATGTCTACACTGAGATGTGTGTACTGGAAGCAGCAACATGCAGGTATGAGTACAACATGCATATAACTGGCTACAACCCTAGCATCAGATAAGAGACATATACCAACCTTCAGAATGACACAACGGTGTCCAGAGCAAACAAGAATGGACCCCACCTTTGAAATCTGAAAGGGCTATGCCTACCTAACCTAGCATTTTATAGCAGTGGGCTGCAATCACAGTGAGTAATGCAATCACCAAACAGCAGGCTGCATGAAATTACTGAATGGTGGGCAGCAATTGGTGCAGAGGCTGTCACATGCACAAGTGCAGATACTTAGAAAAGTAGGCTGTACCTGCAGTCCACACATGCAATTATATCATTGCAGGTGATGTGAGATAGAGAGTGAGAGAGAGAGAGAGAGAGAGAGAGACACACAGGCACAGACTGAGACAGAGACAGAAGAGGGGGAGAAACAGAGACTGAAGTTAAAATAGAGGGCAAAAACCCAAAACAAACCAGCAATAAAAAAAAAATACTAAACCGTAACACACGGAGCAGGGAAATACAAAGGTAAGGTATGTAACTCAAATGTATGTGATGGCATGTTGTAGATGTTCCCGAAGAGTACTCTACACACTGCAAATCATCCATGTGTGGCAGCAGTATGTATCTATCTGTATCTGCACATGTGCATAGGGCAAGGGACATACTGCAACTGTTAGTGAAGGATGGACAGCTATCTGTCAGTGAATGTTGATATGTGCATATATCCATGTAGGTCATAGTGTGTGGCCTAGAAGACAGCATGCTGTGCGCAGGAGTGGCCTTAGGTCAACTAGTGCCCTAGGCAAAAGGGCCCCACGGTGCCCCCTACCACACTTCCTGGTGCCCCCATCCTTGTGTCCACATAAATAGTGGAAAAGCACCCCTGCTAGAGCAGCGCCCTAGGTGGCCGCCCAGTAAGCCTATGCCTAAGGCCAGCTATGGTAGTGTTGATATATGTCATGTGGTGGTTAAAAGCTGTGGGACAGATTTGTCAGATCTGATGTGTTACAGACAGTGAGGCCTGCTAATAATACAAGGGCTGAGGACATCCACATGCATTCTGCACAACACTGTGCAATGTAATCACATACCTGTACATCCCACAACTGTCGCATAAGTGAGATCCCCACCATGAAAGGTGGACTGTACATGTGCCTATATGTACATCCATGTGTACAGCAATGGATGTGTACATGTATGTGTATAGATATGCATATATATAATATATGTATATATATATATATATATATATATATATATGTATACATATGTATATATATATATATATATATATATATATATATATATATATATATATATACATATGTATATATATATATATATATATATATATATATATAAACATATACATATATATATATATGGTTCCCTATCAGAAGCCTGAAACACTATAAGCTTGAAAATCAAAATCCTGAAACCAAAAGCCTGAAAATTCAAAATCCCGAAAACCCAAAATCCCGAAACTCAAAATCCTGAAAACACAAAATGGACATACTGACATCATTGTGGCTTTGCTATTGTTAGCCCTGTGGTGTTAGGTCATGCGTTGGGTTCAGGTAACTGTGCGGTTGGTTTTATGTTAGGGTTAGGGGCGGTTTAAGTGAGTTAGGGTTAGGGCGCAGGTTAGGCATGTATGCAATAGTGACAAATATTGCGGTTAGGGGCGGTTTAAGTGAGTTAGGGTTAGGGCGCGGGTCAGGTGAGTGTGCGATAGTGACGGACCTTAGGGTTAGGGTTAGGGTTAGGGTCAGTTGATAGATATTAGTGCCTTTATAGTGACATATTAGCATTATTTGTGTTTTCAGGATTTTGAGTTTCAGGATTTTGGGTTTTCGGGATTTTGAATTTTCATTCTTTTGGTTTCAGGATTTTGATTTTCAAGCTTATAGTGTTTCAGGCTTCTGATAGGGAACCATATATATATATATATATATATATATATATATATATATATATATATATATATATATATATATATATATATATATATATATATATATATATATCTACATATATTTATATATATATATATATATATATATATATATATATATATATATAGAGTGAGACAGAGAGACACAGGGTCATATGTACAGCAACAGGTGTGTGGTGAACAAGGCATGGACTGTAGACAAGTGTTGATACTGAAGTGCCATTCCACCTTCCCAAAACAGTGTACCCATTAACTAACACATAGGCAGAGATCTGCCTAACAGTGAAGATGTGATAAGGGAACATGGGACACAGGTGGACAGCCGCCTCCACTTTGATGAAGACAGTGCCACACTACACCTGTAATCTGTCTGTGTGGTATGGTCATGACAACAGGTGTGTCATCTATGGAAGTATAGGTTAGAGTTCCCCTCTACTCATCACAATGCCCTGTGTGGTATGTAATTCACATGACAACTACACCAGGTGAACAGGCCACAGACAGACCTCCCAAAGGGTAATACTGTCCACAAACAGATGCCCTATGCAGACTGACTCACAAAACCACAATTACACTGTATTGCATACTGGCCACACAGAGGTGACCTCTGCCGGACATACAGAGGTATGTCACACACATAGCTGGGTGACAACCACCATGGCAACATATCACAATCCCTCGGGGTTACAAGCTCTAGGGCCCTATACCTTGTCAGCTCACTAAACAGCACATGCTGGAGGGATAGGTTCCCATCTCAGACATATGCCATACACTGGTATAGACCACATAGCAATACCAAACAAGGGTCCTCCTTAGCAGTTGTTATAAATACCCCTGATGATTGTGTGGGAGATTGTTAATACACCCCAGGAAACACCTCTGTGGTTCAGGTTGTCAGGGGCAAGTGAAATCAAAGTACATGTGTGTCAAAGGCCAGGGTAGCATGTGGCTAGGCTGCCGTAGGCCCTAGGGCCAATAGCATATTACCTACCTATGACACTATGCACTCACACATGTACTTAATGCAATAGCTGCTATGTGAGGTTGAATAAGTGTAACGCTGAATGTGTGCAAGGTCTGTAAATGTGTGATAGCTTAGTGTGATGTTGTATCTGACATGGTAGTGCCTATCCTAGCTGTGAGGACAGCAACTGATGTGTAATGTACTGTTAGGCAGACATAGTAGTACGGCATATGATGTGACATAGTTCTCTGTTGACTCATTGTAGGCTAAAGCAATACATGTATGCTTAGTGAGTGGTACTGCTGGTGAATCCATCACCAATATGAACTGTAGTACTACCTGAAGCTGTAGGGCTAAATAGCACAGTATGGTGTGCATTCACATTGCTTGGAAACACTGTCATGTGTGTTTCCTGTAGTTTGCACAGAGAACAGACTGCAGGCATAAGGGTGTGTAAGTAGTGGCACACAGCACCATATGGTACACAGGTAATGCTCGTCTGTGTTGGCATACAGTGGTGCATTGTATGTTTGCCTGGTGTGTGTGTGATTATGCCTGTACAATGGCTGCAATCATATGTGTGTTACAGGGTTAACGTGTGTATCCAGCAACATATATAGTCTGTTACAGCAGTATGCCACCTATAGTAACAACTGGACACATCTGTTAGGCAGGGCTATGGCATCAATGACTAGGGTGGTTGATTGGTACTACTGTACCTGTACTTTACATCCACTGCAATGGATGACATCTCTGTTCGTGCATTGGTGTGATATACACCTCTGTCTTGAGGTTGTGCAATGTGTCACAAACAGTGTGTCAAGTACTGTTGTATAGTGGTGTGATATATAGAGTCTGCCAGGCAGTGTTAGTTAGTTGTGGCCTGAGAACCAATAAGTGTTATTGAACGTGTGTAATCACTGACAGACAATAGGATGGTATATATGTCAGTAAAGTGATATCTGTGGGTAAAGGTGTAAAGTGTGCCAATCATATGTGTGTTACAGGGTTAACGTGTGTATCCAGCAACATATATAGTCTGTTACAGCAGTATGCCACCTATAGTAACAACTGGACACATCTGTTAGGCAGGGCTATGGCATCAATGACTAGGGTGGTTGATTGGTACTACTGTACCTGTACTTTACATCCATTGCAATGGATGACATCTCTGTTCGTGCATTGGTGTGATATACACCTCTGTCTTGAGGTTGTGCAATGTGTCACAAACAGTGTGTCAAGTACTGTTGTATAGTGGTGTGATATATAGAGTCTGCCAGGCAGTGTTAGTTAGTTGTGGCCTGAGAACCAATAAGTGTTATTGCACGTGTGTAATCACTGACAGACAATAGGATGGTATATATGTCAGTAAAGTGATATCTGTGGGTAAAGGTGTAAAGTGTGCCACAGGACACTCTCACACATATTGTTCATATCTTTTTCAGCCAGATGGCCCACCAACGCAACCCTGCTTACACAGTGGAAGAGGAAGAGGTGATAGTCAGCAGCCTTTTGCAGCAATACACTATGCTCTTCTCCATAAGCAGCCAGCACCAGCAGGAGTGGCAGGAACTTGTTAGTCAGGTAAATGACATAGGCATGCATAACCGGACATATCAGCAGGTACGCCATTACTGCAGTGATTTAATTAGACAAGTCCTGTGGCGTACGTCTGATATCCAAAGACAGCAGCTTGCCACAGGTGGTGGGGTGGCCATTCATCCCCCCTCACCAGAGCGGAGGAGCATAGCATGTTGTGTGTGTGCTTACATATCGCCATCTGTGCAAAGAGTCACATATATGTCCTAGAATGCTATTGGGTGTATAGGTCACATGATGCACATTGGGTATGTGTGGTGTTTAATGTTGCAGTCATGTAGCATGCCATGTCATGGCTGGCAACAACATATCTGCAATATGTCCCACACGCACCATAACCACTGTGCAATGTCCATGTCGTGCATTGGGATTCCTTCACGTCTACATGCACCACTCATCCCATGTCTGTACATTGCATGTATTTGCTACACCTGTGCCCACTATTATGTGATATGGACACAGACACTGTCATCAGACATGGCAATTTATGTGTCACACAGATGACACATGCAGCCATGGTATGTATACCATTGAGTGATGGTGCACATGACATTGCAGAGCAGATAATACTTGCACAGAAATGTTGTGCCCATGTACACATTGTGTTCCAGGGTGTAGCCAATCACTGAACAACTACACACATGCATCAAAGCCATGTATAATGTCATTAGATAGGGCTGTCTACACTTGCACTGCATGGTGTTGAGCAACACATGGTCTGCCTGCTGACACATGTGGTGACTGTTTGCCTTGTGATACTGTCACCCACCATCACCCACTATTGTGTATGTGTTGGATTGCTGGTGTGTGTGTGTGTATGTGTGTGTGTGTGTGTGTGTATGTGCTGTGGTGAGCAGTGTATTTCTGTGCATCTGTGGATGTGTTAATGTGTGCATGTGTTCATGTGTGCATGTGTTCATGTGTTCATTTGTGCATGTGTTCATGTGTGCATGTCTGCATGTGTGCATGTCTGCATGTGTGCATGTGTTCATGTGTTCATGTGTTCATGTGTGCATGTGTTCATGTGTGCATGTGTGCTAACATCATGCACAGATTGTAAAGTGCGTTTCCTGTCTTCCTTCCACAGGTGCTGTGTTAGGCATGGCTGAATGCAGCAGGGAACCTGATGTCACCGCCACTAATAGTGGAGATGATGAGACATGTATTGTGGCACAGGAAGGTCTGACAGGGTCTGTCATTGGTCCACCAATCGACAGTACGTAGCGGTCAACCCCATCTATGCGCACACTCATACTGACAATACATCCCTCGTCACCAATGGCCATAGCTGAGGGACAGCATACAGTTGGCATTGACCAGGAGAGTGTGGTACCTATGGCACGTACATCCCCTCATAGCAGCCATAGCCGGATTACCCAGAACAGTGCCACATAGGTGGATGTCCAGGGGTTCTCAGGAGCACCAATAGTCGTATTGCCCCTGGCAGACGTGCCCCCAGAGGTATCACAACCTCCAGTATGTTCCAGGCTGTAATGAAAGCACAGGCACGTATGGAAAGGTACATCCGACAGGGACTAAGGGCGCAGAGGGCCCATTACACTGCTATCAATGACAGCATCTGTGACCTTGCCGGTGCCATCCGGAATTACACCGAGGTCATTGATAGCCATTGGAGGAAGACATTAGATGTCCTCCACAATGTGTTAGCCATGAGCCAGGACCGTGCAGGAAGGATGAGAAGCCGATGCGGACGCGTGCCAGCAACAGCATCAGCTGGCAGTCATCGTGGACGGACCATGGATCACAGCTGCTCCCGTAGTGGCAGTACCAGCCCCAGCAATGCTGGGGCTGGCCTGTCCATTGACCGTCCTACTAGACCACATTCACATGGCACTGGCCAGTCCCAGCAGGGACATGGGTCCAGTCATCATACCTCTGCCTCTGATAATAGCACCCAGTCAGGGTTGACACCCGATACTGCCTGTAGCACCCCTGCTAGGCACAGGTATGGTGTCCGTGGCTGGAGACAGTGATCTGTATGGCCTAGTAGGGTACAGTCTGTGGCTGTCCCACAACCGCCCGTATATGGCAGCCACAGAGTGGAGTTGTGTGCATGCAGACACACACACATTTACCATACAACTAGGGCTCACACATACACACACACATTACATCAACATTGGCCCATGCAGTCTTGTTGTCCCACACACACACACACACACACACACACACACACACACACACACATACATACAGACATGCCGATTGGATGGGTCAGTGTCGGGCTCTGGCAAACCTACAACACACCCTGTGCATATGATGACACCTGTGCCACCTCCTGTCATCTGTCACATTGATGCAGGAATAGGCTAACATGGTTCTGATGCACAGGGTGACATTATAGCAGTGTAGCAATAGTAGCAAGTTGCCAACAGGAAGGTGTACTGATATCCTTGTAGGTATATCTGAGCAGGCATTATGCATCACAGCTCTGATAGTCATTGTAGCATTGTTTACACCAGTGTTAGGTCTGAGTATGTATTGTCCACCCATGTGCCACTTGGCTGAAGTGTACAGTGTTGCCAGCATGTGTTAGTGAGTGGACAGTACATGTGTGATGTGTGCATTACAAATTAGCAGGTGTACATCTGTGAACATGGTGTGTGTGCACTGTCTGCATGTACGTGCATAGTGGACACGTGGGATGTGCGACATACCCTGTTCTACACATTGTTAACATCTCATAGTATCTTTCAATGGCCAGTATGCATTCTACTACAGATATGTGCTAACATGGGTACACATGTGTGTATGACATGGGTTGGCACTATGCTGTGGGTGATACCATTGATATCTGTCAATGATCTGCAGTCTGGCAGTATATACCACCTCAACAGCATGACTATAACCAATCATTAGATGATGTACTGACAAATGACTCACAGTTGTAGGGAACTCAGTAACAGTTGGATCCTTCCAGTACTATACTATAACAGTAACCAGTGGTATTGACCACCACACATTCCTGGGATCACACCTGTGTGGCATAAAGCCCTCTTCAGTACATGCAAACATACTAGGGATATGTCCATCCACATCTGGAAATGCATGCATTGGCCTACACTGCATTTCCCGGATGGGACACATATCCTACACAAGGGTATCATACAGACAGATACCTGTTGTCCAATACATGCTGTATAGCAGTACGCCATCAATGGCATAGTCATCCACATTTACTATACATACTATCCTGACAGTACCACATAGGTGGTAGCCCTGAACATGTATGTTGGGTACCAATGTGTACAGACAGACACATGTTATGTAATCTGTCCCTTGTTATCCACATATCCATAGGTATTGTGGGGTCCCTCAGTGTTTCACATAACACATTAGGGGCCTGCATGCATATCCACAGGGCTGGTGCAGATCTATCATGACTGTCCTTTATTGCCAGTCATTGTTGTGTATGAACATGTCTGACATATACCCCAGCAATTACCCTCACTCTCAGTACTCTATAGTACGTGTCATGGGTGTGTGCGGCAGGGATGTCCTTGGCCACAGATCACTACATTGGCCAGTCTTGAGGCAGACATGCATATGTGGCCTGTGATCTGAGAAGCAGTGGCACAATCTGTCGAAGGTTACAAATGTATTCATGTAGTATACAGGCTTCACACCTATGTACTGACTGAGGTCACATGTACACAAATCTATTTGACATGCAGATACCTGATTTGTGCAATGCACATACTGTTTGAAACATATGTCATACTGTAGTAAAAGCAAAACCCACAATGCATTGACCACCTATGGCACACACACAGCGTTTGCAGGACTCAAACCCCTACCTCACTTGATTAGTACACTAGTGAAATACGCATTAACACGACACGCTATTTGCTTTACTAAGAGCATTCATTTCCAAAGCTCTATTTGTAGGATGCTGACATCATCACACTTGGCAAAGAGGTATTCACCACTCCTAATGTATTTCCACAGTCTCCACAAAGGCCACTCCTCTCAAAGGCAGTCTCACACACACACATTTACAGTCAGCATTTGCAGGATTCAAACCCCTACTTAACTAGGTTATGATACTGGAGAGATACACATTAACACAGCATGCTATATGGATTACTGGGTGGTTTTTGTTCTCCTTGAATATTTGTAGGATGCTGACATCATCAGACTTTCTGAAGAGGGATGTACCTCTTTTAAAATGTGTTTTCACAGTCTCCAAAAAGGCTACTCCTCTCAAAGGAAATCACACACATATACCCCCCAAACACACACTTGGCAGGACTCAAACCCCTACCTGAATATGTTATGACACTAGTGAGATACACATTAACACGACATGCTATTTGCGTTACTGGGAGCATTCATTTCCAAAGCTCTATTTGTAGGATGCTGACATCATCACACTTGGCAAAGAGGTATTCACCACTCCTAATGTGTTTCCACAGTCTCCGAAAAGGCCACTCTTCTCAAAGCCAATCTCACACACACAGACACACTCAGCATTTGCAGGATTCAAACCCCTACCTAACTATGTTATGATACTAGTGAGATATGCATTAACACGATGCGCTATATGCTTTACTGTGTGGTTTCTATTCACATGCTATGTTTGTAGGTTGCTGACATCATCAGACTGGACATGGTAATGTGTGTGCACTTAGTGTTATGCAATCCCATGAATGAACCTTCTGGGTCAGCAGGTGTGAACATCTTGAACATGAATACACAACTCATACCTGATGTGATCTATCTGTGGATATATTACCATTCCTTCATATGACAATACATATTCATGCACGGGTTGTAGGTTTTGTGGATACCACATGTGTCTGTGATGTTGGTAAAGGGCTATTCAAAGTCTATGTGGGACCTGTGTTGCTCCTGTCAGTGATGTATGTCCTGGGTGGCTGCCTTGCAAGATATCTAGCAGGTTTGGGGAACATGATGTGCTCATTAACATACCACAGATGTTTGTGTTGTGTGTTTGTCAGTTTACAATATCTCTGTTCCAGACTGCAATCATGATGGACTCCATGGACTAGCATTTCGGACTTCGTAGGCTTATAGGAATATATTCCCATGGTGTGTTGTGCACCAACACTTGTGGGGTGTGCCACATGTTGCTGTAACACATTCAACGGTGTAAGATCCTGTTGAAGGTGTGAGGCTCAACAGACTGTTCCGGTGCAGTGTCTGTTTGTCCTGTCATTCACTTATGACACATATGGGGAAACAATGTTATCCACGTGATGGGATTCATTTGGCATTGGGAGGACCAGTTTACACATTCTACATATGATATCTCCTGGTATGATGTTAGGGCCTTTTGTCACTGGGAGGTGGGTATGTATGTATGTATTGGCCTGTCTGACAGGATGTTGACATTGTCAGTCAGGTACAGTTGACCCTGACTCAGGACATATATGACTGTACATCGATATTTCTGACATAGCTGAAGGAGGTGTAATGTTTCTGTCTGTACTCCTTTGCAGATTATCTTTCCACAGCAACAACAAACCTGAACACTAAAACCCTGTTATACTCTTTTACACACTTGACACACTACTGATCCTTTGTGATCAGTCGACAGTTTATGTCATCATCATATCCTGGCATGTCCAAAGGTCGGCTTTGTGTGTACTCTCCAGTCCAGCTGGTGCATATTGGAATTCTGAAGCATTGTTACAACTGCCTTATGTACACAGGTAACACTGTCCTCCTACCAACAAACTCAGATATCGGTGAGAGGTGCAAATGTATAGACAGACAGGAGGCTGAGCTCTCCCAAGCCATGACTGGCACAGTCCATCGGGTGGTGAAGGTAACCACACACACCACAAATACAGTCACACATGCACCTATGACAACAGCAAACTTTATACATTGACACACAATGACATACTTGGAGCATCTAAATATACTCTGCCTAAGCAGCTGAGACATCCAAAGCAGACACACAAACAACTGCTAACACACAACCATACACACATATCATCACATAGTTCACAAAGCCATTGTGCTACACAGTCACTGCGCTTAGGCCTACACAACACACCTCATACACATGTATTAGGTGAGTGTAATTGTCCGTCACACTGACATCCCACTCACTAGGCTGAACAAGGTAAAGGTCACTTTGTGCTGTGTGTCGGGTGCCAGGATATGCCACATGACACATGCACTGTTGTCAGTCCACTGCAAGTACAAATATGGTTCCATCATTGACCATTCTGGTGTGTAGACCCTCAGACGTTCCTCCTTGGGCTACATGACAAGAGACATAGAGGGGCTCTCTGATCATGTAACCCAGAACAGTATGACCCTGACCTTGTGTAGCATCTTACCCTCACCAAGTACTATGTCACAGTATACAGATGACATGATCACTTTTAACAGTTGCCTAACATATTGTTGTCATTCACAGGGGATCCAGTGTCTGTCAGCCTGGGATTACATGCTCAACATGCCATGTACATTCACTATGGATGCCATGCACCTATCTTAGGCTCTTGACACACACATAGTGGCTGTTTGAAGCGAGGGTCAGAAGACATAACCACAGCCATAGACATTACAGGGTACAGGAAATGGAGAGTGATGGTGCTCAACAACTGATGTCTAACCCTCAGAATGCATGCACTCAGGACTTACATCAGTATGGAATCTGTCGATATATGTGCAGTAACAAACACCTGGTTCAGGCTCACAAAAGCACAGCAGCACTAACAGGTTTTACGTCATACCATGGTTTTCAGACACAAGACTCGGACCGGACAACAACAATAGGGGGGAATCCATGAGAGTGGGCAAAACTGCATTTCAGTTTGTAGACTGCTACAGACCACACTCCCAAACATGGGCACAACAGTCGTTATTCCTGGGAACACTGGGGAATGTGAAGGTCTCACCAAACACCATTATATTGTGTGACTTCAAATACACAAACATTGACTGGGTATACTACTCAAGCAGTGACACCCTCGCACAACAGTTGCTAAGATTGTTACACTCAAATGCTAGGGCAGACCTGGTCACCACACCCACAGGGGGTTAAACATGTGGTACCTGATTATCACCCACATGGGGACTCTATGTTCCACAACAGAGGTATATCTATAATTGTTAATGTCGGAACATACATTCATCTCACTAGACATACATATCCCATACAAACATCCTATGTGATCTCAGTGACATACTTCTCATGAAAAAATGTCACATTTGTACAAACTGAGGTGGTATCCCACAATGACCCTGGGACAGTGTTAATTACACCTCGGACAACTTCATACTTTACAAGCACATTCTATGGACAACTACTGGAATTCATGAATCGTGCTATCCCAGATAACTACAAGACTCACTCCTTCAAAGGCAGGGGACCTGTCTACTGGACCACAGCCATTACTGAGCTATACAGGGACACGAGGAGGCTACTACATTATAGAGCACAATCACAATCTGGAAGGCATCTCTGATCAGTACTATGGTATAGCTACGATCAGTTGTTGATTCATCTAAGGCCCACTTCTAATGGACACTTGCAACAGACACTATGGACAATCTCAAGGCCTTATTTAGTTATGTCAGGGACCTGTGTGGAAACTCACAGATATGCTGTGAGTTACTGCATAATTACAAATGATACAGTGAACCCACTGACATTGCGAACATCCTGGACAACAGGTTCAGTGGGAATGTTTCCCCACCATCCCCCCTGCAGTGCATATGTCCATCACAACAAGGTGTAGCCTCCCTGACATCACAGATGAACATGTGTGTGCTGCCCTCTCCAGAGCAGACAACACAGCATCAGTGGGACCAGATAGTGTCCCAGACTGTGGCATACATGAGATTCATGACAAACTTCACACTCACATTATGTCACTGCTCAATATCACAGTTACTACAGGATGTGTACCTGTGGAATGGCATACAGCTACGGTGTACCCGCTCCACAGTGCTGGTGCCACAAGGGACCCTGGACATTATCACAATATATGCCTAACTATCCTGGTCCGCTATGCTATGGAGTGTATCATCATGGAACACATACACATAGACATTGTGAACCTACAGACACTGGATCCTACACAATTTGGTGTTGTTGTGGGCATATCTTGCCTCTTGCAGATGTTTGATGTCTTTAAACAGTTAACAGGTCCATAGACATACACAGGGTTGTCCACACAACCTACATGGAGCTCGCACACCACTTCTACACAATACCCCACTTGGCCTTTACACATTAGATCACTGGATTCAATATCTACACATATGTCACAAGATGGATTGCTAACTGGATAATGGATAGCACACACATGGTCAGTATTGCAGGTGCCATGTTTGACTATACACCAGTTACACGTGGCATCCCACAGGGCTCAGTCCTGGGACCTCTCTTGTTCTGTATATATTTCTGATACATACTGGGTAACACAGGAGGAATATGGATGACCATGTTTGCAGATGACTGCAAACTGTGTGCCATATTCGACTCCACAGCTGGCACAAGCATCCTCAGAAAGGATCTCACAGAGATGGATGACTGGTGCCAGAGCCATGGCCTACAGATACCTTACTTTAGATGCATAGTCATCACCATTGCTAGTAACATCGTGCACACACATTACCACATCACGTACAGTGTGTGTGGTTTGTGATTTGGGGACATGAATACTTAGTACTCTTGCCTTTGACATTCACGTTGCCAGTGTTGTTGGACACACCTTCTATTTAGGTAACCTTATCCCATACAGTTTTACATCCAGATCAGGTGGGGTCATTGTGACCCTGTAGCGATCTGGCACATGCTTGGATACAGTGGCCCATTTCAGATGTACCTTACCCAACACCTGCAGCAACTGGAATGTACACAGATTTACATAACCAAGTGGATCTAGGGACTCACAAAGATGGTATGCACAGTTTGGCTATGGTCACTCCAGCTCTCCTCAGTTGCTTACTGCCTACTTGGATGCAGTCTGTGCCTTTTGTTTGATGCCATGTCCATCACAGCATTGCTGGACAGGCTCCACATGAGGATATCAAAGTCCCTTACAGCTACATGCTCCAGGGACAGGTATGTGAACAATGATGTTAATAGGACATGCTGGAGGGGCATATTACCATCACAGAGGCTCCACTCACTTGGGAATGTGATCACAGTACCACATATGCACAGACCCATGCTCACCACCTACAGGTGACATCTTCACAGGTGGACGGATGATCATATGTTTAGCCCTGGGATATGTTATGGGTCCTTGCTAGACAGAGGCAGAATGAAATGAACATATGTGAGATATCTTGTGTGACCTACTATTGACAGGCACAGTCTACTGATCTAGCGTGATTGCAGAATACAAACACACTGTGGCTAGGCTTCTACATACCCTAGGGCAGATAGCCTAGTGTCAACCTCTGAACCTATGCTAATGTTCAGGATGCACATTGTTCAGTGATGGTACTGATTGCAGGTTTTGTTTCTTCTTTGCTTTACCACTTCCTATGAACAACCTAGGTTTCTGCATAACATATTTGATTGTGACAGGATTTCACTATTTTATATTGTGTCTGTTGTCATATCACTGTGTGCACATGGTGGATTGGTGAATAGTTTGAGGTTCCTGGGTTGACACTTGCAACTGAGGGATATGTGTGGCCCACTGCTGTACTCAAACTTGACCTAAGTATGTGAGCATGCCCAGTTCAGACTTTCAGTGTTTTGTTGCCTGACATTTGTCTCATAGTTTCAAGTGTGTGAGCATGCCCAGTGTGACCTTGCAGTATTTTGCTGTCTGAGGTCCACTACGTTTGTTGATGTGTGTGAACATTACCAATATTAACATTTATACTATATGTGTGAGGAATATCAGGTTCTATTATTACTGCAGGCCTCACCTTTGTGTCTTAACTCGACAGGGATTATGCTATGCCTGCAAGGTTTCCATGAGATACTTAGCATTGACTTATCAACATTTTTTCATACAAGCTGCCCATTGACATACTGTCATGGTTTAGTGGTTCTGTACTCTGACTATAGTGCACTGTATCCTGGGTTCGAGGATTGTTACTGCTTCATATTTTCGTACATGCCAGAACAGCCTGCTTCAAGAAAAGTGAAGCAAATATGAACTTGTTAACCTGCTTTTGATGAACTATACCCACATTTGACCAGACTTGCACAACATTGCTCAATGTTGCCCAACATTGCTGGACAGTGCACAATATTGCTGAACATTGCCTGTAGTTGTGCTACTTAGTGTGTGCAATTTTGTTTACATATACTAAATAGTGGTGAGAGCTGTTTAGCAGTGCTTTATATTGCTTAACACATAGCAATCATGCCTCAGGTGGTGCTGCAGGGCTGCCGATGTCAGATGCACATTTTACACTCCCTATACATGTTTGTTAACAGGTAGTATCAAGTTAGGCATCACTTTTACTGTATGTGCAAGTCAGAGAGAGGCATCATTTCCAGGGTTCCTACTGAGCCAGTGTATATGCTATGCGTTGCCTCTTTGCCAAGGCCAAAGCATACTGGGCACGCCTCCTTCTGCCTACTGGGGCAGGCTCAGGTGGTTCCTCCTCCGAGTCACGATCTGCTTGTGATGGCCTTGGCAATGGTGGGGGGCTGTTGTGCCCAGTCCTATGCTGCTCCTGCTGCAGCTGTTTTTGCAGGATCATATTGTGTAGCATAGCACATACCATGACAATTTGGGTACATGTAGTTGGTGAGTACTGCAAGGCTCCACCAGATGTGTCCAGGCACCAGAACCATGACTTGAGCAGCCCAAACACATGCTCGATTACATTTCGTGTTTGTTCGTGTGCCTCATTATGGCGTTCCTGTTCAGGTGTGTGTGCATTTCTGATGGGTGTCATCAGCCACGGCTCGAGTGCATATCCAGCATCCCCCACTAGGTGACCATGAGGAATGTCCCTAATGGCAAATATCTGGTACAGCTGTGTCAGATGCCAGATATGGGAGTCATGGTAGCTTCCAGGGCAGCCAGCACACACATCCATTATTATGCCCTGGGCATCACACATGACCTGGCAGTTGATGGAGGGGTAACCCTTGCGGTTATAGTAGACCCTACCCCGCTCATCAGCTGGTGCTTTGATGCAAATGTGCGTGCAGTCTATTGCACCCACTACCTCAGGGTATTCCGCTATTTCCTGGAAGAGATGCATATTGCTGGCCAATACCTCACGGGAATTGGGGAAATATACATGATCACTGACATGTGCTGCCATGGCATTCAGGAACTGGTGTAGTACCCTAGATGCTGATGCCTGTGAAATCCCCATCATATTGCCAGTTGGTCTCTGGAAGCTACCTGTTGCTAATATTCTTAGGCCAACATATACCTTGGTTTCCACTGGGATGGGTTCCCCTCTGTTGATTCTGTGTGTGAGGTGTGGCCTGCACAGCTCAACAATTTGCTGCATGAGGTCTCTGTCCACTCTATAGCGCTCCACTATCTCCAGCTCATGTAGCCCCTGGTAGGTTACCCTAGGCCTATACACTCTTCTCTGTCTCCTCACTGTGGGTTGCTCAGCAGCATTTGCATTGTCACCACCCTCAGCATGTTGCATATGTCGCCTCATGACAGCAATGGCAGCTCCTAACATTTCTTTGTCTCAGTAAAGCTTTTTCAGTTTTCACTTCTATTAGCTTACTGCAGTGTTGCAGTGTGAAATACATACTGGAATGTTTTTTGCTGAGTTTTGAGTGCTGGGCTGGGCTAGTGTAATGCCTGTGTAATTGGCTAATTCTGATTGTTTTCACCTGCTAGCTCTGCTAGTACTTCCTGGTTAACTTCCTGCTATTTATTTTGCTTCCTTTTCCCTTTCTGTTTCCTCAGGGGGCAGCGCCGCACAAACAAACACAAACACGCTCACACCAGCTCACACGCGCGCACACATGCTTACACGGACTAAAACGTGCTTATTCCTGTTAAAACGCGCGCACACCGGTGCAAACGCACTTACAACAGTTTACACAGCTCCATTATGTAAATGTAAGCTGACACATAATAGTGAAAGAGGTGTGTCAACAGGTAGGCCAGGTAAAGTCAAGAAATCGAAGGTGTATGCTGTGGATAACACCAAAGTTTCTTGCTGAGCATACATGCATGCGTTTGCATGCCAGTAAACCCAAGTAAGACAGTGTGCACGCGTGTAAGCGTGTGTGCATGCGTGTAGGCTTGAGTAAGCATATGTAAGGCTGTGTAAACAGTTGTAAGTGCGTTTGCACCGGTGTGCATGCGTTTTAACAGGAATAAGCACATATACCTTGGTTTCCACTGGGATGGGTTCCCCTCTGTTGGTTCTGTGTGTGAGGTGTGGCCTGCACAGCTCAACAGTTTGCTCATCACTCTGCTCCAATGAGCTGCACTCCTTTCATACATACCCCCCTCATGATGTCACGTATCTTCTGCTCTGTTACTCCTCTTATCCTACTCCTACACTCCACTGACTGTGCTCATTTGCTATGTGAACTTGCGATTTACTTTCATAACTCTCATTTGCATAGGATTACCTACTAATGCTTAGTTACATCTCTTAGACTGAGCTTCCCCCCTTAGCAACCTCTACTCGGTGGCCATGTTGTCTTTAGCCTGCCATTCCCTTGCATTGTAAATTCATTTTAGCTATGAAATCCACATTTGTGGATTTTAATTATTAATTTTCTACTTTTTAGGGCGCAGCGCATTTGCACGGCGCTGCGCTACGGTTAAACCCCGGAAATCGGGATTGAAAAAAAAAAAGTTATTTTATTTTTAATTTGCATAACTTCCGATTGCCAATGGCCATATTTCTGGCCATTGGCATGCTTCCTCCTGTGAATGCATGCTTTTTTTCCAGCTGACATGGCTCCGTTTTGCTATTTGCAGAACCGTACTCAGTTATCAACTGAGTACATTTCTGCAAATAACACTACTCCTACTCGGACAGGTTCGGGTTTCCTGGATCACAATTTTACCTCATTTGCATGGCTTTCGCCTGCAATTGAGGTAATTTGCATATACCAGCCCTGTCCGTGTAGGACTAGTTTGGAGAGTTCAGTTGCACGCCCCTGCCGGCTGTTCCTGGATCGCTCGGCGGACATGTTGGCTTGCTGGAGTCTTACTCTACTCTTATACTCAGTGCACGCCTTCATGAATCCGGCCCTATCATTGGTACAGCTAACTCATTGTTTCCTGTAAATCACTGGTATAGTTAACTCACTGTTTCCTGTAAATCATTGGCACAGTTAACTCATTGTTTCCTGTAAATTGTTGGTACAGTTAACTCATCATTTCCTGTAAATCACTGGTACAGTTAATTCATTGTTTCCTGTAAATCATTGGTACAGTTAACTCATTGTTTCCTGTAAATTGTTGGTACAGTTAACTCATTGTTTCCTGTAAATTGTTGGTACAGTTAACTCATTGTTTCCTGCAAATCATTGGTACAGTTAACTCATTGTTTCCTGCAAATCATTGGTACAGTTAACTCATTGTTTCCTGTAAATTGTTGGTTCAGTTAACTCATCGTTTCCTGTAAATCACTGGTACAGTTAACTCATTGTTTCCTGTAAAAGTATAGTCTTCTGGAAAACAGAGTTCCTGCGTACCCTGGAAGAGTAAACTCATCTTTACAGGAGACTTTCCTGTATTTCTAAAATGAGTAGACTTGTCACCATTTGTAAGTCTAATTTCTGATGCCCAGGTAAAGTTACATGCATAAAACTAAGGCAGCAAGATGGCATCTACAAGCTGAAATGATTTGCTAAGCACTCAAATGTTCAGCATGGGATGTGCATAGCTGGAGTTATTAAAGAGTGCTTGCAAGGACAACATATGACATATATCCATGTCTACATTAATAATACAAATATGGTATGAGATACTGACTTGTTGGAGGTGGTGTATTCAAGCAGTAGAAGTGGCATTAAAACATGGTTTGTAATGTAAATACATTCTGAGATATAAATGCTTTTTGCAAAGCAATTATGACTATTACCCATATTTTAATAACTGCATTAATTTCACAAAAACTGTGTGACCTACAGGTGAACAAATAGTGCCATTTTATACAAAACAATAAGGCACACAATACTGCCAGTGATATTTGCCATCTAATACAAAATGTTTTATAGATTAATGCTGTTATGAAATACTGTGAAATTATTATATGCAGAATTTGCATAGCGTCAACAATATCACAGAATAACAGTGTGCTATCACCTCTTATCATACAGCATTGGAAAATCCTTGAACAGTTGAACAACTCCCTCACTGATATATTGGGTCTATCATATACATCTATAGAGATGTAACTCTTGGTATGACTATAACTCTAGTATTTTTGGCCAACAATATACATTTTTCTTTCATAAATCTGCAATATAAAATCAACAACTACAGACAGACCTTTGATACTAACTCTAGTGTTTAGTCCATTGTCTACCAAACAGCTGTCATGCTATGTTTCATTTTTTGTAACTCACAACATTTATCAGATTTTATAAATCTAATGAAGTGTGATTTCAGTAGAGGATTTTGAAGAAAAGCTCTCAGGAAGCAAGTGGTTTTCTGGCTTAGAAGATTTGAGGAAGTAAATGTGTTAATTAACTTCCTGCTGTCCAGGATTAAACAGGTTAATAGATAGTTGCTTGTATTTGGTGTTATATAATGTAAGGGTTCATTGATATGCTAATGTGTTGGTGTTTATGCTGTGCTGCACCTGTTTTGGTTAAGCATGTTGCATGTGGAATTATAATCAGCAGACATTGTACATATGTGGTGGTTTGGCACAATTACCGTAATATAGCTGCAGTGGCGCCTATCCAGCTTTGAGATGCATTGTACCTCAGAAGAGATACTCAAGCTGTGTGGCACTCTTTGGGTGGTGCACACCAGTTTGTTGAAGAAATTATTATTTTATTTATTTATTGACATTTGTTTCCTGGGAATGTCTGGTTAGGCAATAATCTGTTTTCAGCAGAGTCTCAGAGAGAAAAGCTCTAATATATTATATGAAGGCAAAAAAAGTAGAATACAGCAAATATAAATATTTGATATGGATTGTCATTTATGCAAATACAATGTACAGAACAGTTGCAAAAGGTTGTCATTTTAAAAAGTATAATACAATATAATGCAGAGTAGCAAAGTAAATAGTAAAATTTGTCTAGTGAGAGAACTAAACTTAATTTGTTTAATATTACAAAGGTGATGAGAGAGAGAGAGGTGGATGCAATGGTGAGAATACGCAGGAAAACATATAAAATCAGCAACATAGACAGTGGTTAGTTCAGAAAAAGAATTATTAAATAAGTTGAAAAGGGGTGTCAGAGATGAGAGCGCAACTGAAAACTAGTTAGTATAGTAAATAATGTGAGTGTAGATGAGAACAGAAAGTATGTGTATAAAGTTACTAGAAGACTGGCTCTTCAATGACCACCAATGAGCTGGAGTACTCATTTTTTTAAAAAAAGGCGGTTTACAAATCAACAATCACTTGTAAAAAGAAAAGAATCAAAAATACTAAGTCTTTTAAACTCTTAAAACCATTTGCATTCATTTACTGGCAGATCCTTTTAGAAGCCTATACCCCCCCCCCCCCGGACGTAATGATACAGTCTCCTTAGCCCTGGTTTTTAAGTTAAGAGCAGCTAGGTTGTAGGAGACAGGAATATTTATTAACACAAAATTACATGATTTACAAGAGTGGAGAGTTCATTTATTTTTTACCTGCTAAAGGATGATATGCAATTTTAATTGTAATTTTAATTTGTAACAGTAGATGGTGATATTGTTCTAAATAAAGATCACATGTAGTATTTGAACAGAGTTTTTATATTGTCTGAAATAAAAATGAATGATGTTTTTTAAAATAAATATGATATATAGATTAATTTTAGGGAACATTACTTGACTTCTAAAAAAAACTTTTATTGAAAAATGAATGCAAATGGTTTTAAGAGTTTAAAAGGAGTGGAAGGATTTAATTAATAACCTTAACTGATTGTCAAATGCTATTGGTGGCTCGAGTAGTAGGGGAACATAAAAGGATGGAAGTAGTAGTAGTTTGACAGTGCATCTGAAGAAGTCCCTGTGATGAAAACGCAGTAAACATAGAGCGTTTTTGTACTGTTGATTTACTATTTTTGATTCATTTAATTTTACCAGTGATTGTCGATTTGTAAACCGCTTTTTTTTTTTTTTAATAAAAACGAGAACTCCAGCTCAGTGGTGATCATTGAAGAGCCAATTTTTTGGATTATTGGGGTTATGTGGCCCTTCATCTCTATTTTATAGTTTATAAAGTTACTAGAAACAAAGAGACATACAAATTACAAGACTATTTCAAGGATGAGTACTTTAGAATAAGATTTTTAGCAGTAGAACATAGATGGTAATAAGAAAGGGAAGGTGAATATCATGTCAGAAAAATGATAAATAGTTATAGCTGGAGGAAGTAATGGGAGAGGATGTTACAAGGAAGGTAGGGTGAAAGAAAATGTGGAAATTATAGGACAGGACAACCTTGCTATGGAGAGAGTGATCTTAACTTCTGGGGGGTATGCATAGTATAACATGCTTCCACAGCAATTCATATTACCCGTCATATTTGACACACATCTAGTCTACCAGCATATAATTTCTGTTAAAATATGTATGTTCTGTTTTCATCTGTGTAATCTGCTATGTATTTTTAGGTTCTATTGTAAATTAACATGCTATGTTGTCAACTGCATATATTTTGCCCTTGTTTCCAGGTTGTGACTGAAAACTCTCCAAGGATCAGTCTACCTACTTACCTCAGGAAATAAAAATATATAGCCCTAACACTCAGAAAAAAGTCCTTTTTGTTGTCTGCCAAGAGTGACCTAGCCAAACTTTCTTTTCCTTTTATTATTATGGATCTTGACTGGAACTGTGTGCCTAACATGGGTCAGGCAGTAAGATAAGGTTTGTGTTCTACAGTGGGGAACTGCAGATCCTTGAGGGGAAGCTCATGTGGACAAGGTATAGTTTAAACTTATTTCAGCCTCCTCTGGGTGTCATGCCAGACTGTATCTTTTTTATATCTACCCTATTATTTCAAAGGATCAGTGAGACTGACATTTTTCCCCAAATGCATCTTCAGGTCACTCACACATGTCATTCAAACTTCTTTTAATAAAATAATTTGATGTGGAAAGTTCATTGCCTATAGCTAATTCTATGCTTTAGAATAATATAAAGTTTTGGGTAATACTGGAAACCATGTGTACCTGCATCCAGGGATACCTTTGAATGAATATCTGTTATAAGGTATTAAGTAGGTAAGACACAACACCTTTCAAGTAAGTATTATAACATTTGCAGAGTAACGTATAATAAAAAGGTGCAAAAAATGTCCATGTGCAATCCTAAAAAGATACTTATGACTCTAATGTGCTACAAGAATTACCAACAGCTGTACTGTAGAAGGATGTTCTATTAAATGAGTCAATTTTTAAGTTCTAGCTGGGCTGCTGAAGAAGACAGCACTGGTAGATGGGCAGCTTATAGATGAGCTCCTCCCACTGTTTGATTGGATATTCCTTCTATCAAAGATGCACTTTTTGCATTACGTAGTTAGTCACCATATACAGTGCAATGATTTACATTTCCAACAGATATGATTATTAGGCATTAACAGTACATTCTTACTACATCATAACTTATGCTTTGTTCCACCGATCTCTGTAAACCCTGTTCTTGGCTTTGTTTTTCACCTTAGCAATATAAGCATCTACTGTCTCTGTAGGACCTTGAATTCTCATAAAGAACAATTGTCTAATAAATGGCAAGTTCTTTTGCCTGGCAATGATTAATTTATTTCAGAGGGAGGCTACTTTGTATCTGTCTTCTGTAAAGAAAGTAAAATAGCTAAATAGCTTTATATCTTCTTTCCCACCAATGTGAGAATGCAACAAACTGGATCTTTGCAGTGAGGAATAAAATTATCTGGATTAAAAGTTTCCAGTATTCAGACAAAGTTCTGTGTAATGAAGAAAAAATGGGAGGCTGCAGTTAAGCCATTAATTCTTCTCAGAGTTATATAACTGGAGTTCCAAACACATAAAGCAAATATATTTCATTACTTCTGCTTATATGCTTATTGACTTATGACAGTAGCTGCAGACATTTTGACATCATGTTCTATTAGCAGACTTAATGGATAATAAAGAGAGACAGTAGACGAGGTCTGTCCTCCATGAGGTCTGCATTCCAAATGTTTTCACTGTAACATCTCTGTACTGAATGGCATGTTAATTATTTTCATTAGCATCAAAGCTATATACTCATATGTAACATATAATGACAATATCTAGCACCTTGAACATTTACACATAGATCTCATCCACCGAGAAAGTCTTCTCACCTTGGGATTGTTAATTGCAACACTGACCTCACCTTTAATATGAACCCAATTCATACTCTTTCCTTCTGGTATTGGATGGCATTCCCCACACTTTAAGGAGTTCCACAAAGTGCTCCTTTTTCCTCCAAATATTGCCAATACCTGGGTTCAGTGTTTATTTACTGTTGTGAAGAACAATCTGAACAATATACTGTCTGCCCACATTGCTGGGTGGTTTGCCAGAACTTCTTTCAGGCCATCCAAAAATATGACATGTCACCGATTCGCCTATTATGTCTAGATAGTTCTTTAATATTTCGGAGTTGAACTCACCTCGCATAAAACATGTATTAGGCATTAACAGTATATTCTTACTACATCTTTGGACTTCTCAGGTCTGTCTAACTGCTATGCCACCTGAGGTACCCAAATAATTGAAGAAGAGATCAGTGGATAGCTTAGCACTTGACATCACTGCCTTGAACACATGGTCTTTCATTTAATGACATGACAACATTCAGTAAATGATCTTTGGCCAAGGTGCTTTGGTATCAACTGCACTTCTGAGCAGCCTTGTATTCAAACATAGTATCTGATAAGGAAATGTGTGGCTATCAAAGAAGTCTCATAGCAATTCACCATTCAGCTTGAGAATAGAGAAGCCATTTCTATCAGTCTTACTCATCCAGGTATTTTCAACATTCTGCTATATGAGTGTTGTAGCCTTTCAGTAGAGGAGTACAGCTGGTAGGTGGTACCTTATGAAGTCCTGCTACCAGGTTCACGGAAGCCAAATACAACAGCTGCAAGACATGCATGCAAAAATAACAAGTGGTATTTTCCTTTTAGCATCTCTGAGCGTTTTAGAGTTACAGGTAACTTGGTCAAACATTAATTTGTTCAACAAAGTGAACTGTTGTGACATCTGTGTGACTGGTAGTTTGTGAGAATGTCTGTTTGATCAACTGCTGGTATGGTCCACAGTGTGTGTGTGTGTGTGTGTGTGTGTGTGTGTGTGTGTGTGTGTGTGTGTGTGTGTGTGTGTTTAGAGTTGACAATGTTAGTTAAGGGATAACTTACTGTATGTGTGTGTGTTTTAGGGTTAGGGTTGGAGTTGGGTAAGGATAGATTCAGTGTTTTGTGTGTGTATATGTGTGTGTGTGTGTGTGTGTGTGTGTGTGTGTGTGTGTACATGTGTCTGTGGTGAGTGTACAGGTTGTCTTGTGCAGTAGCAGTGTTACAGAAAGTTTTGTACTTTAAGGTAAGGTACACAGTTAGGGTTAGGGGCATGGGCAGGGTTAGGGCTTGCATGCATTACTTAGATGGAGCAGGGGACAAAGACAACCTATGGACTTCTCAGGTCTGTCTAACTGCTATGCCACCTGAGGTACCCAAATAATTGAAGAAGAGATCAGTGGATAGCTTAGCACTTGACATCACTGCCTTGAACACATGGTCTTTCATTTAATAAAACACAAAAAAGGAATGTAACACGGAGCACCAAAATAAAGTAAACGTACTTTATTTAAAAGCGTTTCGCCACCAATAAATAGCAGTAGCTTCCTCAGACAATTGAAAATAAAGCAAGTTGATGCTTTATAACCCTACAGCACAGCATTAGTGACATCACATCCTTTGCACAAGACACTGGTAATTGTATTCATTTAAAGAAACAGTCAGGAAACAACCGTAAAAATCATTCCTTAGCGTTGTGCACTTTTAAAACAGCTGTCATAACAGTCCGAAAATGAAAAGAAAATCAAATCAGTTAAGTATAACCAATTAATATAGCTGTGTTGTGGAATGTACACCAAAATTAAATTTCAAAAAGTAGCAAAAAGTGTATACGTATGGTCAACAACATGTTAGGTAATATAATAAGTTCACACCTAACTGCAACAGCAATTCCTAGCATAACAAAGTTAAGCCTGTCATATCTGAAAGAGTCTTGTTACATGTATGAAATGTTTCACAGTGTAAAAGAATTTTTTAAAAAAACTTTTTTTATTTAAAAACATATTAAAATTAGTAGGATTTTCTAAACAAAGAAAGTAAAATGTTTAAATTGTGGTCGTACACTTGAAAGGGGAACCTAAAGTGTTTCAAGTCCACTGAAGAGTTTTCTATCAAGGCCTAAGGTAACTTTTAAGTTTTAATATTACCGATATATTGCATGCTTCATTTAAGCCTGGTGGAGCGAAGGCATTCAGTAACAGTTGCCACTCCAACTCTTTAATTTCGAGAAATAAGGGTTGGGGGCCACCTCTTATTCCTACCTGCACCAAATCAATGCCCATGAAGCAGAAACTATGCCCAGGATTATCAAAAACATGTTTAGAAAGGGCGTTATCCACTTTCTGCTTTTTTATGGCGTAATCGTGTTGGTAGACCCTATCACGTAATCTACGGTCGGTTTTACCGACATAATATGCCCTACAGCAGTTGCAGTATTCTGGTGGGTTCAAACCATTCGGAACCGCTACGTTTGGAGCATACAGACGACCTTGCTCCTGGTTTCAGCGGTACGGGAGCAAATAATCATGTTCGACCTGGGGATGTGATGAACACTCCTGCGGGGCTTATTGGCGTGCCTACTTTCCACGAATGGGTTAAAAACATTGAGGCGTTCGGCTTTGGGATGCCTAACAACTATAGCTCGTCGGCCTCAGGATCTGGTTCTCCAGGTAACATTAATGAAACTTTATCAAGCAACCTAAAATTACTTGATTCTAATATGTTAAAGATCAAAAAACTGCAGCTTGAAGTATCTTACTTCAAGCAGTGTATTACTGAAAACGTAGTGCCAAAAGGGTTAAGAAGCTCATTTACCCCTACCAGACTGTTTCAAGATGGGGCTTTTTCGGATGCCCTATCCCAATTGTTTAACAAACAAGGTCTGGAATTAATGGGACTGATGGTGACTTATTATGGGAAGTACATCGACACTTTACTCACTGAAACTAACACTCTTAATGACAGTATTAAAGTGGACATTAATTTTGCTAGATACAAGTATGATTATGAGAGAATTTTTGAAAGTATTGATGCCCTACTTGTTAAATTAAAAGTAAACAAGAACAAGAAATTAATTAGGGATAGGCAAGCCTACGCTACTGGGGCAGCCTACCCTAACTTGCTCATAAAAGAAAAAGGGCCTACTAATGGTATTGAACATTTGGGAAGTGGGAACTATGAACCTGGTACTAACTCCCCAGATATGGCTGTGGACCAACAAAACCTGGAACAGGACGATGGCGATGAGGGGTCGTCAACTCACCAGCTTAGAAGAAGCAATAGGACTAAGGCCAGTGTTAACTATAAAGAACAACGGCCTAATAACCAAAAGAAACCTTTTTTAGGGCGGAGGAACTATCAGAGGAACAACAACCGGAACAAGCCGAAGTAGACACTAATTTCGGACTTCCACTTATTAACTCTGATAAACCTAGCATTTTAAAAAATAAAAGAGGGGACTTCACTGTTTACAATTTTTCTTGTTTGGAAATTGAACAAGACTTAATTGAATTACTTGCTCATGGGTTAAATTTTGTACCCGATCAGAAAATATGTTTGTCAAAACTTCTGATCGAATTTAAGTGCTTTGTGAGGAACCTCAATCTTAAGGTCATGTTTAAGGGCCTTCCTAACACACAAAATGCACCGTTTAAATTACTTAGTAGCTTCAATCCACCCCTGCATCCCATCCTGAATACCTTTGAGTATGTGTGTGAATTGGATTTTAGGGAACTGGTTGGGAAAATCCAGTGGTTTAACAACTCTAGTAATATCACACTAGAACAAAGAAAAAGTTTGAACAACTTAAGAAATTTACCCATCAGGGTAATGAAACCAGACAAGGGTGGGGGCTTAGTCATTCTTGACAAGGGCGACTATCAGGGTAGGATGCTTAAAGTATTGAACTCCCTGCTTATGAACTTTCATCCCCTTATTAAACAACAGGGCAATACACTAAAAACAAAAGGGTACTTTAGGGACTTGTTCATCGAGGAAGGATAAATATAGACACGTTCAACTTTATCAATATCTCTTTCCTAAAATCCCTGTTATGTTTGGGATTCCAAAAATCCATAAGAATTTGGAGGACCCACCCATGCGTGCCTTATTGATGGGAGAAGCTCTATCACCCACCCTTGTTCTAAAGTTGTTGACCACATCCTTGGAAAATATTTGAAGTTACTACCCCAAATTTGTAAGGATTCCTGGTCCTTTCTCCAAGCTATAAATGATGTTCCTATTCACCTTCCAATAACTTCCTTACAATCGATGTGGTTGATTTATATACGTCTATACCACATCAAGAAGCATTGGAATGGGTTGAACTCATGCTAATACACCTTAATGCCCTGAGGGATGAAATTGAAGTAGTCACCTTATTATTGGACATCATTCTATCTTCTAATTTTTTCATCTTTAATAACTGCTACTATTTGCAGAAAAGGGGAATAGCCATGGGCTCACCCTGCGGTGGCAGTGTAGCCAACTTAGTAGTCGCCTATTGGGAAATGAGCGTCCCTTTTACGGACCCTATATTTACAAACGTTTGTAAATTCTATACCGGTTCCTGGGCGATGTGTTCATTCTCATTCAAGGCGACTCGATACATCTACCAAGTTGGTTAAAGAAATGAATGAGTCCAGTACTTTCTTAAAATTTACTTATAATTTTTCTACTAGTGAAATAGACTACTTAGATGTTAAACTTAGAAAGGACCCTTTTAATAGTGGTATTTTTTCTAGTATTCATAGGAAGCATACTTACTGTAATGCTTTCCTACATTTCACCAGTAGTCACCCATGGAAACATAAGAGATCAATTGTTAAGGGACAACTGGTCAGGGCCACTCGTATGTGTAACACTTCTATGGCTTTTGACGAGGAGTGTTTAACCCTTAAGAACATGTTCTTAAATAGGGGCTATCCGGGTGACCTGATTGATGGGTTGATTAAAGAAGTGTCCACTAAAAGGACTGCGGGATTTTATAAACCCCTCCTTGAGGTAGCCAACGTAAACACTTCAAAAACCCTTGATTTGGTTGACCAACTTGCTGAAACTCCATTAGATACTGCTCATTCTGGTATTATTGATGAACCTCTACATTATTTTAATGATAAAGTAGTCAGGTTTACTTTTACATATGGAAATCATGCTAGGTTAGTATGCTCCATTATAAGAAAAAACTGGCAGTTCATTTTAAATAATGCATTTCTACTTGAAGCTTTGGGCACTTTCCCTTTAGTTGTGTATAAAAGGGGGAAAAACCTTAAGGACCTATTACAAACTTCGGACACACAAAAAAATACATCTAGACAAACGGGCACCTTTAGTTGTGGTACATGCAACCAATGTAGACTTATCAAGGCAGGTAATTCTTTTACCATAGGAGATGTAAAATATTTTATTAAACATAGAATCTCCTGTGAGACAAGGTCTGTAGTGTACATTGCTTTTTGCAACTGCTGTAGGGCATATTATGTCGGTAAAACCGACCGTAGATTACGTGATAGGGTCTACCAACACGATTACGCCATAAAAAAGCAGAAAGTGGATAACGCCCTTTCTAAACATGTTTTTGATAATCCTGGGCATAGTTTCTGCTTCATGGGCATTGATTTGGTGCAGGTAGGAATAAGAGGTGGCCCCCAACCCTTATTTCTCGAAATTAAAGAGTTGGAGTGGCAACTGTTACTGAATGCCTTCGCTCCACCAGGCTTAAATGAAGCATGCAATATATCGGTAATATTAAAACTTAAAAGTTACCTTAGGCCTTGATAGAAAACTCTTCAGTGGACTTGAAACACTTTAGGTTCCCCTTTCAAGTGTACGACCACAATTTAAACATTTTACTTTCTTTGTTTAGAAAATCCTACTAATTTTAATATGTTTTTAAATAAAAAAAGTTTTTTAAAAATTCTTTTACACTGTGAAACATTTCATACATGTAACAAGACTCTTTCAGATATGACAGGCTTAACTTTGTTATGCTAGGAATTGCTGTTGCAGTTAGGTGTGAACTTATTATATTACCTAACATGTTGTTGACCATACGTATACACTTTTTGCTACTTTTTGAAATTTAATTTTGGTGTACATTCCACAACACAGCTATATTAATTGGTTATACTTAACTGATGTGATTTTCTTTTCATTTTTGGACTGTTATGACAGCTGTTTTAAAAGTGCACAACGCTAAGGAATGATTTTTACGGTTGTTTCCTGACTGTTTCTTTAAATGAATACAATTACCAGTGTCTTGTGCAAAGGATGTGATGTCACTAATGCTGTGCTGTAGGGTTATAAAGCATCAACTTGCTTTATTTTCAATTGTCTGAGGAAGCTACTGCTATTTATTGGTGGCGAAAACGTTTTAAATAAAGTACGTTTACTTTATTTTGGTGCTCCGTGTTACATTCCTTTTTTGTGTTTTATCAGTTTGCTTACGTCTTTTTTGTTGTACGTCTTTCATTTAATGACATGACAACATTCAGTCAATGATCTTTGGCCAAGGTGCTTTGGTATCAACTGCACTTCTGAGCAGCCTTGTATTCAAACATAGTATCTGATAAGGAAATGTGTGGCTATCAAAGAAGTCTCATAGCAATTCACCATTCAGCTTGAGAATAGAGAAGCCATTTCTATCAGTCTTACTCATCCAGGTATTTTCAACATTCTGCTATATGAGTGTTGTAGCCTTTCAGTAGAGGAGTACAGCTGGTAGGTGGTACCTTATGAAGTCCTGCTACCAGGTTCACCGGGAAGCCAAATACAACAGCTGCAAGACATGCATGCAAAAATAACAAGTGGTATTTTCCTTTTAGCATCTCTGAGCGTTTTAGAGTTACAGGTAACTTGGTCAAACATTAATTTGTTCAACAAAGTGAACTGTTGTGACATCTGTGTGACTGGTAGTTTGTGAGAATGTCTGTTTGATCAACTGCTGGTATGGTCCACAGTGTGTGTGTGTGTGTGTGTGTGTGTGTGTGTGTGTGTGTGTGTGTGTGTGTGTGTGTGTGTGTTAGAGTTGACAATGTTAGTTAAGGGGATAACTTACTGTATGTGTGTGTGTTTTTAGGGTTAGGGTTGGAGTTGGGTAAGGGATAGATTCAGTGTTTTTGTGTGTGTATATGTGTGTGTGTGTGTGTGTGTGTGTGTGTGTGTGTGTGTGTGTACATGTGTCTGTGGTGAGTGTACAGGTTGTCTTGTGCAGTAGCAGTGTTACAGAAAGTTTTGTACTTTAAGGTAAGGTGCACAGTTAGGGTTAGGGGCATGGGCAGGGTTAGGGCTTGCATGCATTACTTAGATGGAGCAGGGGACAAAGACAACTCATGTGGGGGGGGTATGGCACATGACTGCCTGCCATGGAATTACTTCCTTCGGGGCACTGTTCTAAATTATGGAATACTCACAATCCAGAAGTCATAGGTTCATAGGTTTGGTGAACAGGCTCAAGGCCTTCTGCCCATCAAGGAGCTTTTGGCTTCATATCCTAAGGTGGCACATTTGAGCTAAAGCAGATGCCCTATGCTGACCGCCTTAAAAAACTCCAGCTATACTCTGTCACATATCATCTAGTCAGAGGCGATCTCTGCTTAACATACAAGGCCATGTCAAACCCAGAGCTGTTGGACATGCTACACTTAAAGAAATCCCAATCCCTCAGAGCCACACATTCCAGGGATCTAAACCTTGTCATCACAATAAACAAAACATGCTGGAGAGATAGGTTCCTGACCCAGAGACTCCCCAGACTCTGGCATAGACTGCCCATACATGTCAAGCAGAGCGCTTCTTTGGCCCTCTTCAAAAGGAACCTTGATGATTGGATGGGAGAAAGGAAATTCACCCCAGGGATCACATCAGTCGCCCTGCTAGACAGGGGTCCAGGGAAATAAATAGTGTGGGAAGAAATAGTCAGGGAATTCTTATGGCTAGGCTTGTATAGGCCCTAGGGCCGATAACCTAGTACCAACCTATGAACGTATGAACTTATAAATGCCAGTAGTTGTTGTTGTTGTTTAGTCAGTTGGTCAAATCAGACTCTTAACCTCAAATACTTAACATGTAAGGCCTATCTATCATGAAATGTTTCTTTAATTACTTGCAGATTCGTAGGCATTACTTCAGTAATGATGTCCACCTGCCTTAGTCTCTACCGCCTCGTCTTCTTTTGCCTTTAATATTTCTCAGCATTAGTGTCTTCTCTAGTGAATTCTGTCTTCATATTAGGAGATCAAAGTATTTCAATTTTAGTTTTCTGTCAGGCCTTCCAGTGAGCAGTCCGAATTTATTTCCTTAAGTATTGAATTATCAGATCTTCTTGCAATCCACTGAATTGTAAATTGTTTTTCTTCAAATGCCACAGTTTAAAAGCAATGATTTTTTTCTGCATACAATATTATTTATAGTCCATTCATTACAGCCATATGTTACTGTTGAGAAAATCATAACTGATTATATAGAATTTTGCTGACAATTACATGCCTCTGCTCTTCAGAATATTATCCAGGTTTGCTGTAGGTTTCCTTGCAAATAAGCAACCATTTTAATGTCATGGCTGATGTCACCATCTGCAGAGATCTTTGAGTGAAAAATAAAACAAAATCTGTCAATGCCTCCACTTCTCCCCATTTTTTTGCAAAAAATTTGATAATGCAGATGACATCATTTTATTTAATTTTTAATATTATTGAGCAACAGGTCAGCTTTTGCACTTTCTACTTTAACCTTCATCAGCAGTTTCTTCGAGCCTTCCTTACTGTCAGCCATTAGAGTGGTATCATCTACAAATCTGAGACTGTTAATATTTCTCCCACATATTTTGCATCTAATTTGTCTAATCCATCATTTTACATACTATATTGAGCATATAAATTGAATAGAGTGACAATCTACAGTCCTGTTCCACTCCTTTTCCCTGTCTTTAAGCAGTCAATTATTCCATAATTACTATTAATCTCTGCATCTTATTTTGCATTCAGATTCCTCAGGAGGCAAATAAGGTGACCCATTATTCCCATTTCTCTAAAAACTCACCACAGTTTGTTATAGTCCACACCATTAACAGCTTTATATTTGGCAATAAAGCAGAAGTAAATATGTTTTTTTGAAAGCCTTTGCTTTCTTCATTATCCTGTGAATGTTAACAATTTGATCTCTGCTGCCTCTGCCCCTTCTAAAACCAGCTTGTACATGTGGTTGTTTACAGTCCATGCATTGCAGGAGTCTAGCATGTGAGATCTTGAACAGTACCATGCTAGTATGTGAAACAAGTGCATTTGTATGCTAATTTGAGCACTCTTCAGCACTGCCCTTTTGGGGGAATTAAAATATGAATAGAAGCTGTCCAGTCTAATGACCATTGTTTTGTTTTCCAGTCTGATGGCAAATTACAAACAGCACTGTAACAGCATTATTTTGCATGATTTTATGGAACTTAGCTGGAATTCCATCCCTTCCTGCAGACTTGTTTTTAGTATGACTTTCTATTTATTTATTTATTTTTGTCTCCTGTAAGACAATAATAAGATACATACAAGGGATAGTTGCTGTAGCTTTGGCTATAACACAACCCTTGAAGCCTTTGATTCTCTATAAGAGGATTCATTAAATTTCCCCAAGTGCAGAAGATGGGCAAGTGAGTAGGTTTCAAAGCAGGTTTTAGTATCCTGCAATTTGTCTGATAAGAGCTGCATAATGGGGGACAGTTACCTCTCTGGCATGGCTTTCAATACAACTGAGATCAGCACGGCAACACCACACCCTTTGTTAACAGTATCAAATGAAAAGTCAACTTTTACAAGAAAGCTCTTTTACTATTTTGTCAGTTTTTAATTGCTGCTCATTAATATTGCATGAAATTGGTAAAGTTGGTATGTGTATGTATGTGTGTGTGGGTGGTTGGGGTGTTAGCCATACTGCATTTTTTTTTTTTGGTAATAAAGTCAAAGTAATTTCTACTACATATTCATGTATACTATTAAGTACTGTTGTTTAACGAAATATGGTGTCAGTGAGGTTAAAGATGATCGCTCAAGTTTGCAGTCACCTGCATAATTCTTATGCCAGACACTGGAGTTATCATTGTTTTTTTGAGAAAAATGTCCCACACAAGATTCAGAACATTGTCGAGTCATGTCACCCCTGACTGAGTTTGCTAGGACTGAGAGGAGTGCTTTTGTCATTGGTCTGTTATATTGCATCCGGTGGGGACAGATTTGATTCAATATTTACAGAGAGAGAGGCTGTCATGCAATAGCCACCCCCCCCCCATAAACAAATCTGCCTGAGAATGGTAACAGAGACCAACTTGTTATCACTATTAGAAATATGAGCTTGTCAAATATTTGCATGCTTTGGTGTATATCTCAGCATTGTCAGAATGATTATTCTTTTATGTTAGTCTTCTAAATAAAGCTTGAATTTTGTAGAAGCCAACTGCAGGTTATACAGCACTTGACATTGTCCTGGTTACTTATCTTACCTGTTAGGTGTTGTATCAGTTATAACTATATAAGCTTGTCATTTGCATTAGTTCTCATTTTTCTGTAAACCTTCTGCTGTCATGGTCTTATGTGACAACACATCTATGACAGGGTCATTTACCATATTAGATTTGCACTCTGTTTCAAAGCCATCACTTATCATAGTTTCCACGTTTAATATTTGTGAGTCAAACATCCATTAGATGACCATTAGACACAATCCCAGAATATTTCAGTAAGTATTTGATTTTATATTACTACTGGAAGCAGAAGAAATATATAATTATTTATTTATTAATTTATCATATGTTTACTTATCATTTGTTTACCATGGTAGTCCGACTAGGACAGAGGCTGTTTCCAGTGGAGGTCTGGGGAGAAAAGCTCCAGAAAGATACAAAAAAGTGATGACTACAATAAAGATAATAATACATCACTGAGAAAAATCCTAGCATATATACATCATAAAGCAGAGAAACAAATAATTTTCTTAACATAAAACACACTGATAAATATACAAGCATACATACTAATATATGTACCGAATATGTGGTTACCTACACTTATCGGTAAGAAAAAAATGCACTAAGATGTTTGCAGTGCAAGTCAGGAGATACACCCCTGGATTCACTAATCTTTCGTGCAGGACTAGCTCAGTCCTGCATGGAAGTGCCTGTGTAGGAGGAGGATGGCAGCGTGCCACGCATATGAAGGCACGCTGCCCAACCTCCTAGGCTTACAAGGAGCGTGTAAAAATGCAGGGGGCATGTCTGAGAGCAGAGCTCTCAGAATAAACATGCCCCTGCAATGTAGTACAGCACAAAGTGGAAATAAATGAGAGAGACCGCTCATAGGTGTCCGCATATCTCCACCAACAGTCCCCAATGTGTACAACAGCAACAGGACATAAAAATCAAAAGAAGAAACCGCTTTATTGTTTTTAAAACTCCGAGTACAGCTAACCGTAGGTGCGCGGGTATGCCCATTGCTTAGCTATGGTTAAAGAAGTTAAAAAGCTGAAGAGGATAACAAGGAAGATATATGCAAATGAAGTACCACAGCAATAGTGTAGTGGGCAGAGCATTCATCTAATGAGCAGGCATTCCTGGTTTGAGTCCCACTACAGCACAGTCTATTTTACATGGCAAAGCATGGTATAACCAATATTTTTATTGAAAAACCCACTAAATAGCATATATTTATGAACTGCAGTACTGCAGGAAATGCACATCTGAAGAGTCAGTATCATAATGAATAAAGCAGTAGTAAGCAGAGATAAGCGTGTTTGCATGGGGGTAAGCACTGCCTACACAGATTAAGCAAAGAATAAGCTAACTGGGTGTAAGACACTGTGACCGGAAGTTAGCAGTGCTTACCTCTGCGCAAACCTGCTTACAACTGCTTTAAAGTTCCTTAATCACTCTGTAGCCAACAGGCCTTGTTCTGTTCATGCAGGTCTGGAACCCAGGACCCTATATACCATAGTCCCAGCTATCCACCAAGCCATCACAGAAGTACAGACAAATGAGGAAGTAGTAACGTATAACCACACTGAACCTGTGAAAGGCATCAGTATACAGTCATATGTGCCATCACTGACTACATAACATAAATGTGTGAACTGGAGTACAGCAGTAAGCCCATAAGTGAGGTATACTTATAATAGAGTGTCGAAGTCCCCAATAAAACACAAAGTCCCCACAGAGTGTATGTACACATCAATCAGGGATACAAGGCATACATATAAGGTGTAATGAATAATAACACAATGCCAAAAAGGCATTATAATGAATGCCAACTGTAGGCAACACCAAGCATTGAACAGGCCAGCATAGGAGGTGTGAGCAATGCGTACACCAGCTAACTCTTTGTGCCAGTGGTATACCCCTTTAAACAATGCCAACCGTAGGTAAGCAGGTTTGGCCATAGCTTAGCCTTTTCAAAATCGACCAATCATGGAAAAGTGCAGGAAATCGGCCCTACTTAAACTCAAGAGGTGGGAATACAGCTCATAACTGGTTGTAGCTTCCCCTTGCAGGCACTATGGCAGTAAGGGGAGAAGGAGTGCACTTCCTGGCACAGCACTGGTGCATCCAGAAGTCCAAGGTCATGGCTGAACCCCTAGTTAAAGACCATGCACAGAGACTGCTGCAGGGCCAGTACCAGGGCTCCCAATATAAGGCAGAGGCCTGGGACCATCTCGCCCGTGACCTCACTAGTGCCACTGGCATAGCTCGAACTGGTGAGCAGGTCAGGCACCACTATGCCAACCTGAAGCGGTGAAAGGGGGACGTCTTGGAGGAGTGGCTCCAAGTGGCTAGAGCATCAGGGGATGTCCCAGCTATGTGTAAGTATCAGTCCACTATTTGTTTAATAATTGCCAGCTCAGGTATATCATGGATAGATATGGCTAAATATTCCTCTTATGTCCCCCACAGCTGCAGTGGAGTGGGCAGTGAACCAAGAGGCCCACATCTGCCACCTGGAGTGGTTGTGACATGAGGCAGGTCCTTAATACTCATGCTTTTACTGTCATAGGAAATAAAAATAAAAGCAGTAGTAAAGTAATTGCTAGTATAAAAGGTTTACTATCAAAATTTCGAACCGGACTCCATCGACTGTACTATCGTCGAACACGGAAGTTCAAAAACGGGAATGTCGAAGTAAAAAAAACAATCTAGGAATGGGTTTTAACATGGGTCGAGGTAGGTGTTCAGTATTATTCCGAACTACAAACATCTCCCCTACCTCGACCTATGTTAAAACCCATTCCTAGATTAATTTTTTTACTTCGACATTCCCGTTTTCGAACTGCCGTGTTTGACGATAGTACAGTCGACGGAGTGCAGTTCGAAATTTTAAAACCTGTATTGTTCTAGGCAAGTACTGCATACACTAGAGAATATGGCAGGAAGAGTCTCATATTGTTAGTATGGCAATAAAAGTCTAATACCCTGACAAAACAGGTCTAACTGTTGGACTATATGTGTATAATCTGGTATCATATGGTAATATAGATTTGCAATCATGTAATAGTACTGTTGTATTAAGCACTGTTACCCACACCATGCACCATAACGTAAATGTGTAGGAATGCCTGTATATGACAGGTGTAATCTCCATAGGCTATTTAGTACAACTGAGAGACACATAGACAGTAAACAGGGGAAAAGCAGACAACAAAACCCAAATAGCATATGCAACTGATATGTGAACTGTTGTTTTATTAGCACACACAGCCACGGTTTGAATCCTGCCAGTGGTAGTAGTCTACATACAGAATTATACACCACAACTGTACAGATATGTCCAGACTGTCTATTAAAGTGGCCCATATCTAATGCCTATCAACCTGTCTCCCTGGGAAATCAGTGGGATAATCCCAGACATATAAGAAGCAAACAGGAAATACAACTGATTGACACACATCTATGACAACAAACCTGGCGCAGTAGCAACTCCCCAATACCTTATGTGACTAAGAAGCCACGTATGTTCCATTTACATCCCAACCTGTTAAGCTGTGGTCAGAGTGTGTACAGTAACAGAGTGAGATGTATGTGCATAATACTAATGTGTAATCTGGAACCTTATGTGGCAACAGTCAGGTAGTGCTAACAAACATTGCTCCCACAGGTATGTTGGATACGAACACTGTGCTGTGAAATATAGACCAATATAACCTGTACTGGTACCGTCCACCCTGGTATTGTAGGGGAACGTGAGTGTTGCAGTTTCTCTGAATAATAAAGTATCACTGGTCACTGTCGCCCACACTGTGCTACATGATATAACTGTGTAGGAAAGCATGTATATGTGTGTGTCAGGTCACTAAAGGTGGAAGAGGGCAATATTCTAGATATGTCCAGGCATACCAGCATGTGATCAACACATGGCTAGAGTCTGTGCTGAAAGAGTTGGATAGCATAGTGCAAAACATTAACCAGGAATCCGGCTCTATGTGTACAGTTAGTCAGTGTTAACAAACATTCCCTCCACAGGTATACCAGGCAAGAGGTGTATACTGCAGGTAAAACCGGTTCATGTGTAATAATGTTGACAGCCATATCAGTGTCCAATATAGGTCTTATAGGGTAGTGTAGTAAGACTTGTAAGGTACAGATAACAGCACTGACTAGGAAAGTAATGTGGAGTACAGGAATATACTACTTGTTAATTGACATCTTTCTCTCTCCCTACCTTATCTCCAACAATAATCAGCATACCCACCACAACTGGTATGTATTGACTCTGATAATGGCCAATCATTTGATAAATATTCTAATAGTTCCCATGCATGTGCCATATTGAATAATTCCAACATTGTTGGCATGGTGTCATCAACATGCCTGCATGCTGTTCTTATTACCACTGTGGTCCCATATAAGCAAGTGTTCTGTTTGCTATGCAACTGTTCCATATCTGGTGTTTGGGTCAATGGGAATATCTATGCATGCTGTTATACCTAACCTGAAATGTGTTGACTATTACTATCCCATATATGATGTTGAAATCTAAACACTATAGCATGCTTGGGAAGGCCGGTCCCAGCGGACCCACCTGTCCCACCTCAGCTGGCCGAGGCACTGGGCACCAGCATGTCTGGGACCCAACCCCACACCTCCCTATCTGTTGGTCCTGCACCACCTTCGGATGGAACCGCCTCAGGGGATGGGTTCGCCCCCCCCGGGAATGGGCATGTACAGGCACCTGTCGCCCATCGCCAGGTCAGGGTCGTGGTGCATAGAGCGATCAATGCCCAGGTCAGTGATCTTCTAAGCCAGCATGAGGGCCGCGTGTCATGGTTAGAGAGTCAGCCTGGCTCTGTGACTCAGCCCCCAGCACAGACACCTTCGGGGCTGTGAAGGTGCAGTGGTGACTGCCCATCGGAGGGGACTTCAGTCCCACTGTTACCACTAGGGAGCTTGTGGGCTTCTGATATCCCAACACCCCTCCCCATCAAGGTGTTTACCCTCCACATGTATCATATACCACCCTTGAATGCATCTTGTGTGTCTTGTCTGTTAATCTACCCAACCTACATCCCCAAATACACCTACTACCCCTCCCCAACATCCCACTCCCACCTGAAAAAAAAAGGCAATCTGTTCCCTCAAAAAAATCTCGCCTCATACATAGCTGTCCATTTAGCACATGTATCCACTGGACACATATAATCTGGTCTAATTGGCATCACAACAAATTTATGTTGTCCTCACTCCTCTCCCAGGGGTTTGAGTGTCCAAATCTACCTCCAAATTCAGTGTATATGCACAGCTGTTGCTGTAGATGAAATTGGCAGCTATGGACCTTCCCTACACCCTTCCTGCACATACTTAGCTATTTTCCCTGCTGTCTTTCCCTCTTTGTGTCCCTTTTTCACCACTTTCCTATCAACCCTTTTTTTCTTTTCTTTTAAAGAAATTACCGCAGGGGTAAGCGTCAGTAAGCACTTTTAAGCAGCAGTAAGTGGGTTTAAGCCTGTTTGCACAGGGGTAAGCACTGCCTACACAGGATAAGTAATTTAGAAGCTGACTGAGCATAAGACATTGTAATTAGAAGTTAGCAGTGCTTAGCTCTGCGCAAACCCGAGCAAACCTACTTATAACTGCTTTAAAGTGCTTTAATCACTCTGTATCCACTGGCTGGTGCTCTGCCCAGCAACAAAATAATCAGCCTCTGCAAGGCTAGAACCCAGGACCCTGCACACCATAAACAAAGTGATTTACTACTAAGACATGGCAGATATACATAACCCTGATGTTTTCAAAACATATCATCCAGTACAATCAGTCAACAGTACAGGAAATGTAGTAATATCATACCACACAATCTTTTATTGTAAGAATTCTGGAAAAAGTGAGCCAAATAGGAATATATGTCAAATACTGTTCTAATATAATTAAAACGTTGCTAGTTAAACAGTTATATGTATTAAAACACATATTTTGAAGGAGATGATGTCTGAAACACAAAAGTGTTGGCACTAATTACTGACTTCAATCCTGAGATCATCCATGTCAATTGCCAAGAGAATGAGGAACAGGCCAAAAATATGAGCCGAACATGCACAGACATATGGACAAATATATGGACAAATATATATCTGTAAATGTAGACAGATAGACAGATATATATATATATATATATATATATATATATATGTATACATGTATGACTCACAAATAATCATATAACATCAACTGTATATAGATAGTTAAATATGTTCATATGTATGTATATATATATATATATATATATATATATATATATATATATATATATATAGGGGGTTTACATATATAATTATGTAGCTATACATGCACATATATATATATATATATATATATATATATATATATATGTATATATATATATATATATATATATATATATATATATATATATATATATATATATATATACATACACACACACACACACACACACACACACACACAGAAATATGTATAGCATTTCAACATGGGAATAAAATCCTGAACCACTCACTACAACATAAGAGACCATAAGCACTGTTAATAGGGCTGGGAGTGCAAATGATGGATACCTGGTAATTAATGCTATGTTACCCCCCCTCCACAGCCCTAATGGATATGCTGTGCAATCCAATATCCAGCACATGCAGTTCTTGACTGCAGGACCCTCCACAACACAGCTACAATGCTTTAACAGTAATCCAATTTACCTGTAAATATCAGGACAATATCTGTAACATATCATGCAGAAAAGTCATTCTACTGTACGGAATGTACAATGTGAAAGGAGTACACATTACAATGGCGAAAAACAAAAAGACAGCTTGAAATCACCAAAGAAAATTCTCTCTCAGTTTAATTCTCTCTCAGTTTAATGAAGCGCTTTTCGTCTTGCACATATGACAAGACTGCATCAGAAAATTTCTGATGAAGTCTTGCCATATGTGCAAGACGAAAAGCGCTTCATTAAACTGAGAGAGAATTTGCTTTGGTGTTTCCAAGCTGTCTTTTTGTTTTTCGCTAGTTTGTCTTACTTTGGTTCCTGACACATTACAATGGTTCAGATATGCACACACATCTATACATTGACAAATATGTGCAGGTATATATATATATATATATATATATATATATATATATATATATATATATATATATATATATCAATATATAGGGTTCGTATTACGTGATCAAAACTTTGAACACCACAAGGTCAAACTTGTATGCTCGAAGTTTTATAATTTCGAACACAAAAAAAAAACAACGGACAGAAATTAACTGTCGTAAGCAGGGGGCAAGCCCCCCTGCATCCTCCACACCCCCTGCTCTTTAAATATATCACAGAGAGAGAGAGAGGGAGAGAGAGAGAGAGAAACCACATAAAACATAAAACAACATAAACAACAGAAAGCTGTCACAAAAAACATTTACGAGTATGTAAAACATATATGCATTTAATTGAATGTGGTATGCAGTATAGAATAATAGGATTGATGATGTGGAAAGATTTATATGTGCCACCTGTAGTTGTCCCTGTAATGATGTTCTTCTGAACAACTGCTCTGGACAATACTGTCTGTCCCTGCAGGCAGTGAGACATACCAGCCAACTGTGCAGATCAGCTATGAATGACAAAGATGTAAGCCATAATATTTGTGTTTGGTATGTTAGTGTGGGCAATAGCTGGTGGTGGAAGTGCTGCCGTCATGATAGACACATGGGTGTAAGCACACCACTTGCAGGACAGTCATGTCAATGTGTAATGCAGCATTCACAAATGCCATAGGTGTATAATAGGCTTACCAGCAATCTCTCACCATATATACCACCCTAATGTTAGTCTGCGTTCACATGTGACACCTGTCTGTGTTGCAGCAAGGCAGAACAGTGTAGCTGTGAATGAAAGAGAGTTACAGAATGTGGACCAGATGTCTATATGCACCCCACATATAGATACATATCTGTGTGATATATAATTAGACATGTATGTCTACAGATATATAGACACTCATATAGATACAGGTATATAAACAACCCACAACATATATCCACACATATATGTACACACACACACACACACACACACATATATATATATATATATATATATATATATATATATATATATATATATATATATATATAGTGGCACTGACAATGGCATGCAGGTGAAATAGTTTGTAACAGGCCAGCAAAGATAGTGTTCTCACAGGGAACATGGCTACAAACACATAGCACAAAGCATGGTATAAACACATAGCACAAAACGTGGTACAATGCAACATATGTCCCAATGGTAGGTAAGCTGCCGGCATACCAATTGCACTGTGTGAACAGTTTGTTGTAGCTGATATCGTGGGGGGAGACAGAGATGTGTATTAAGAACTATGGTAACCCTTCTGTATGAGTTGTTTCCATCTTTATGTCTTCCATGGAAGATGGCTCACACCTGATTGCCACCATTCAGTGCCGCAGAAACTGATGTAATTGTTGAAGACATGATACAGCACTACCAACTACTGTTCAGCTGGACAGCCCATGATCAGCAGGAGCGGACCACCCTGTGGAACGATCTAGTCAACAGGGTTAATGATGTTGGCCTGCAGAACCGCAGTCATGAGCAGGTCCGGTATCATTGCTCTGACCTGCTTCACCATGTATGTTGGCCTACAGCTGCTCTATGGGGAGACCACCTCACAACAGGAGGGGGGCAAGCCATCCATCCACCCCTCACCTGTGTGGAGGAGCTTCTCAGCAGCCTTCTGACACCTGCCCGCCTGCAGAACCAACAACTGGCAGGGAGCATTGTGGAGGTGGGTGCCACTGACTCACTGGCTGAGGAGCATGCAGGTAAGGCTCCAGGGCACATCAGTACACCACTCTTGTGTATGCATCTGTATCTGTACAGGTACATCATGCATATCTGAGATGTCATATACATAGTCTGTTGCTGTGTAGTAGTAATAAACAGTTGTGCATAAGTTGTAGTATTGTGGACTTCTACTGCTGATGTACCGTAATGCTGCACTCACCCTTTATGAATGCCACAGCTGTGGCCATTGACATCAACTTTCTCATACTCTTATGTAGGTCCCTCCAGGATACCACCAAGGTAGCAGCCTGTAGCTGGTGAGTATGGTTCATGTTCATGCTTGACAATACACTGGACATTTAATAGCTATGAGATATTCCATGCACACATCTAACACACCTACCCATACTGCATGCTGTACACATTCACGTTTTGTTGCTGTGAAATGCACTGCATCACAGTAGAGACCATGATGGGGTATCGGAAGGGTACATCAGACACATGCAAGATAACTAACATCCTGTCATTGTGAAATGTGTCCACAGAGATGAGAAGTATGGCAGAACACACGGCCTACAGTAGGGACATGTGTGAAACAACACCCTCATGGCTGTATCTGCACACAATCAGGTTAAGTAACTGTGGCAGACGTAACCCTGACCCCACAGCAATAGTGACAGCAGTGTGTGCACTCCAAGGGATGTGCACATAAGAAGACCTTGCAAAAATGCAGAGTTGTGGGACATGTGTAGGCCACCCTCCATAGCCGTGGTAAGGTCTGGTGGTTGTCAGTGTAATAGTCTTGCATTGGTCATACATGCACCGCTGATGTTGTGATCTGTAAAGCAGACATCAGGCATACACAAATGACATCTGTTCACATATCATCCCAGGTATGAGTTGCTCTAACACATAGGGGCTGTGAGCATTGGAGCTGACATAACTGACACAGTACTACATATGCAGCAATGGTTTGTACACCTGTGAGGTATGGCGCATAGTACAAGGCAGGGCGAAGAACAGGTCCACAGTAACATTTTGTACATGGGTGCAGTGTTATCAAGGGGAACGGCCATCACCTACCAACACAGCCCATGCATCATACACATGTATACAGGCACTAGCATGAAGTCACTACAGCTGCACTGCATACTGTTGAGTACCATGTGTAATGTATTCTGACAGAAAGGTAATGGGAGGATTGTGTGTACAAAAGTTGTGCAAACTCACATGTAGGTGTAGGTGTGTGTGGGGGGGGTGTTGATTGTGTCTGTAAGTGCAATCTGGTGGAGTGGAGTGTGGTTGATGCATGTCAGATGTGTGCGTACATGCGTGTCTGTTTGTGTGGGTGTTCATGTATGCACAGGTGATAGTGGGGTTGATCACATGGCAGTACTCCTCCTTGGGATTGTGCTGTACATGTACATGAAGTGACACATGAGACACCAGGACAACCTGTCTGATATGTGAACACAGGTCAGCTGATAGCATAACAAGGTTTGTAGCATGGAACATGTATTGGGAGGGAAAGTACACACCAGGTATACATATCATATTGCCAGCAGCAGATAGATAACTGGCTACCCACGTATGCAGCACTTCTAATGCAATGTGGAATTACCAGAGCACACCAGTGAGTTTATCCAGATATTACTGTTGTCCACATGATGGGTTGATTGTGCAGCAGATGTGGCATGGACTGAGCAAGACTGTAGTATGAGACTCCAGTGTGTGACATATGTAGTGAATGTAGCAGCCCCAACCATATAGGGGCCATGTACACCATGACTAGACATACACAGGGTAATACTGGATGACAGCAGTGAGGCCATGTACAATCTACTCCACTCAAGTCAGGAAAGTGATGGAGTAACAGGTCATGTGTTGTGATCACACGTGTAGGCATGGAGAGGAATGATATGTTAATGGGTAGTATTAATAAGTGTATGTTAGCAAGTACCATGCAGGATGAGGAACATATGTAACTGAATGTGGGACTGTCTGTAAACCCAGGGACAGGGAGGTAGTAAGGTGGACTGTCAGTGTGTGTGGGTGTACGTGTGTGTGTGTGTGTGTGTGTGTGTGTGTGTGTGTGTGTGTGTGTGTGTGTGTGTGTGTCTACATGTGTGTACTGTTATGCAACATCTTAAAGTGTGTGTTGGTTTCTCCCACAGGTGGCAAGGTGTGTCAGGGTCCCGCCTGCATGCAATCTGAGGTAGGTGTCCATTCCGACACAGATGATAATGATGATGATACTGTTGAGGCACAGGTGGGGTTGTCAGAGGCCGGCACTGTGCCATCATTTGTTATCACCCTCCTAGTCACCCCAAGCCCGCACAAACAGTGCCCCTACAAACCCCATCACAAGTGGCTATAGCAGAAGGACAGTTGGCAGTTGGTGCTGGTGACCATGAAATTGTGGTGTTCATGCCAACTGTGTTGGGTCACAGTCAGCATAGCGAGATGTCCGCCAGGGCACCACATCAGCAGATGTACCATGGTGCTTGGGGGAGGGCCACTGGTCATCATACCCCTGGCAGAGGCACCACAACTGGCATCACCTGGAGCATGTTTCAGGCCATAATGGAGGCACAAACACATATGTAAATGTACACCAGACAGGGCCTGAGGCTGCAGAGGGCTGCTTTCTCATCTGTAAGTGGCAACATCCATGAACTTGCTGCTGCCCTCCATGAAAACACCGAGGTCATGGATAGACAGTAGGTTGAGATGGTGGGTCTCTTCGACCGTGATATGCCTGTGCTTGAACATGTGGTGGGAGTGGTGCGATGGCCATGTGGACATAGGCCAGAAACACCAGCAGCTGGTGGTCAACATGGATGAACTAGGATGCCAAACTGCTCCTGTAGTGGCAGCACCAGTCCCAGCACACCACTGGGGGTGCTGTCCACACCACACCACAGCAGGCCTCGTGCATGTGACCCTGGCCAGTCCCAGGTGGGACATGGTTCCAGCAGACATATGTCATCATCAGGGGAGAGTAGCACCTCAAGGTCTGTACCTGCATGTGCCCATAGAACCCCTGGCAGGCACAGTCAGCGTGTCCATGGCCCGGAGGCGGTGAACTGCACACCCTGCCAGGTATAGTCTGCATCTGTCCAACAACACTTGTATAGGGCAGACACATGGCAGAACTGTGTGCATGCATTCCCACACACTATGCAACCACACCTAGGGCAACCCCATACCAACACACACCACATCACCATGCCCAATCAATGAACTAAACCCTTCACCCACACACATGTCGACAAATGTATGGACCACCCTCAGCCTCTGGCAACCTAGCAACACACCCTTTGCATATGATACCTGTGCCACATCCCTGTCATCCATAACATCGATGCAGGGACAGGCTAATATGGTTCTGATGCACATGGTGACTGTAATAGAGTGCTGCAATGTACTGCAGTGTAAGATGTTGTTAGGGGTAATGTGTAATGCGTACATGTCAGGTAGTGTAGCCATGCAGCTATGATGCATTTCAGCTGTTAGTAACACTGATTGATTATCTCCATAATGTTATCCATTTGTGTTGTAGGTGTACATGTGTCAGCAGGAGGATGGTCTGCAGTCATATTCCACAAGGATTATGGCACTGTGGTGACACCATGGCCGTGACATATCTGGTGTACAGTTGCACACATGTCACAGGTTTGTGTAACAGTTATTGCCTGTGCCACATTGACAGGTGACCTGCTAGTATATGTATAATCTGCACTCTTATGTCAACCCATCCACATACACACACATCCATACTTGGCAACACTGTGACTAGACCCCTACCTAGGTATATAGTGCTACTGAACTGTGTGGCTTTCATTACACACACCGCATCTTATTTAGGGTGAGGTGTGTACCAGGTTACATGTTACATGCAGAACATCCACAGACCTGCAATATGGTAATGGTGGATTTAATGTTTGTATATGGAGAATACATAATGTGTCATACCATCATATACACATTGACAGATGCATAACAGGCAGACACGCATCTTACAGACCTGGGCTTATTGTTGCTAACTAACTAGTCCATGTGTCCAATGTGTTACAGGTAGGCTGCACACAGCACATGCATAACTGGGCTGTATTATGCTATCAGTTACCTGTATGGTTGATGGTGACAGTGGTCACCAGAACGTGATACGTGGGACATATACCGGGTGTATCATGGTGTAATGACAGTGTATACAGAACCCACATCCCCCAATGGATATTGCACACACTGGAACTCATCATGATACTCTGACATACCCACTATCACACATTGCCCAGGACGGCAATACAATCCATTGTATATCACAACAGTGTTACCACAGGGATATGCATGTAATGCACATGCCACAGGCATAGTAGGGTGTTGCATTGCAATGCCACACCTATGGTCAGGGACAACACTATCTGTACTACTGTGTGGCAATGTGTAGTATAATAGGAGTATGTGGCCTCAGAATGGTGTACCCTACAGATATGCAGACATGCACAAATACACACACTTGAAAGACCTCAATGGGTTTCCCATGCCTATCATCCCATTTGTACAACACTGTTGTGCTGGTGCTGGTACTGCAAGGCACATGTAGCTGTTAGGGAGAGGAGTGTAACAGGGTACATGTCATATCCAATACAGCAGTGGCCACATCTGACTATGGCAATGGGAGTGGAGGTGGTTGTGAAGGCTGTCATAGAATTTCCAACTACAGGTATACAAACGCACAAACAATGCTATCCTCAGTAATGCACATGTACATGTGTCTTTGTGGTGCATTGCTGCAGGTGGTCATAGCTGTGTACCTGGCTATTGTCCATGGAGGGATTGGATGTGTAGGGGGTGTGTGTACATTGGTATCATGCCACCTGGCATGTTCCAGTAGGCAGTCTGTCGGCAGACACCATGTTAGTGACTGGCAGGGTGAGAATGACATGCATCAGCCAATCCTCTGGGTGCCTTCTGCACATGGTCACTGAGGTGATCCAGTTGACATGTATGCAACATGTATTACAACACATGGTTAGTGTCTGTGATGGAGACCTGTACCCAAGCATGTTCAGTTGACTGTGGTAGTGTAGTGTAGTGTAGGTACCCATGGCATGTGGCCCATAAAGGGTGATGTCTCCTATATGTGACAGGTAGTACACAGCTGGCCACACATGTCAGTGTCAATCAAGCATAGGTTGTCTGTATGTATCCCAGCTGGATACTTGCCATCTGCACATCTGTAGAGGGACTGACAGACACCAGTTTGGGAGTAGCTATGCAGTAGGATGAATGTGTCAGTAGATGGATGTTTGACAACAATATGCATGCCATTACTACATGTTGTAATCGCTCACTAACATGTGCTGTACAGACGGTACTCTACAGTTACATTCCACATGTCTGATTATTATCCAGTAGGGGATATATATAGTGACACAGCCCACACACCAGGAACACGACAGTGAGCCCTCAGAGTGCAGCTATGCCTGCAGGTATGCTTGTTGTCAGTAGTAATGTTAGCACTCTACCCTTCCCTGGGACTGCACTGTTGACAGTAGTAATGCCATGTTACACTACATGCCAGTGTGACAGCACGTACCCTGGGTTGCTACCCATGAATGTCACACATTCACATGGATAACAGTGCTGTGCAGTTCTCATATACTTGTGTGTCCCAGACATGACACTCAATGCACTTTGCTACTGTAATGACAGCACATAGATGCATGTACTGTACATGGCAGTACATACACATATTACAGATGTCATTTCCCAGGGTTTGACATAGCCGTGTATGTTATGCAGAGATAGCCTCTGTGTAGACAATATGCCACTGAGTATAGCTGGAGGATTTCTAGACAGTCAGCACAGGCCATCTGTTTTAGGCCTGAGAATTCTTATAGTGAGGTATTTCCACTGCCTTCCCAGCTGTCGCTGCTGTCTTGCGAGGTACATACCAAACAAGGCATTGTACTCTCTACTGGGTGTAATGAGGGATGAGCACACTGGAAAAATTACACCCTTTTTTCTGGATATAAAGCCCTCAGTAATGAGGTGTGCCACATAGAAGGATTTCCTTACTGTTGAGGCAATGTGGTTAATGAAGGTGAGACCACTGTCCACCTGTGTCCCTATGTCTGTCAGTACACATTTGGTGTTTAGTGTACTGCCACCTATGTGGTAATTCATGGGTACATGGTATTTACAAAGGGGATAACTATACATTACTTGGCATTAAGCTTGAGTCCATAGCTCTGGCACCAAGCATCTGTTTCTGTAACTCCATGTTGTAGAATATCCACATCATTTGGGGATGCAATAAGGGCTCCCAGTTTGCAGTCATCTGTGAACTTTGTTAGCCAGAATTCCATAGTGTTGGCCTGTACTTCAGGGAAGTAGATGCCAAACAAGAGCTGTCACAGGACCGACCCTGAGGTACTCCAAGTGTCACTTGTCTGGAGCAGGGATTGGACATGGCTACATTTACAGTCTGGGTTCCATCAGTAAGTCAGTTGGCAACCCATCGAGTGATGCAGGTGTTTATGGCCAGCTTCATAAGTTTAACTATGTCCCTAGATTGGGGATGTTGTCAAAGGCCTTGGCCAAGTCCAGATAGGCTGTGTGGAACTCCATACCCTCTTCCACAGCTCCAGAAACTGAATCAAAGTAGTCAATCAGGTTCAGGAGACAAGATTGGTCCTTCACGTGCCCAACCTTAGTCGGGTCCAGTGTTTGCTGGTTGCCAATGTCTTTGTTTATATGTTGCATGATAATGCATTCCATGCCCTTGCAGATCAGGCTCACCAGACCGATGGGACTGTAGTTCCTGGGATCCAAGGTGGATTCCCCCTTGTGGAGTATGATAATTGTAGCTGTGCACCACTCAGTGGGATAGAAGCCTGAGGTGAGGCTATGATTAAACGTGACACTTAGGTGAGATGCAGGGTTATTTTGTAGTTGATGTAGTACACAGCCCGGGATGTCATCTGGGTTCATGGATGCTGTATTCATAGCAGTGGATACAACAGTTTCCACCTGTGTGGTCATGATTACTGTAATTTGGCAACTTTTTGTTACTGAGATGGGCCCTTTAGGGGGTTAGAGAAGACTGAATGTGGCACTAAATTGGTCTGTCCGGATATTGGCAAACTCCTTTGAATTAGTATATTTAATACCATTCTGTTGTAGCTCAGAGCAGTTCTGAGCATTGCCATTTAGATCTTGGACATAACTATAAAATGTCTTGTGGTTGTCTTTGGAATCTGTGGCAATTATATTTATGTAACAAGCTGTGGCAGATTTTGAGGGATATCAGCTTCTTACTGAGGCTGGTAAGGGAGCAGTTGCATTTTGGGATTTTCCTTTTTTCTGCAACAGTGTCTTCCTTCTGTTGTATAGTTTGTTCATGGCAGTGGAGCACAAGATTGGCTTCCTTTTTTGGAGGGCAGTGTTTCGGTTCTGTTTGGGATGGCACAATTCATGCACAAGTGGATGTGCCCATACAGTGCCTTAGAGTAGGATTCACCAGTTGCACTTTCAGCTCCCATCTCCATAGGTGTAATGAGGTTTGTCACTTCTGACTTGAGTAGCATGGCGTTGGCATTGGAAAGGGTTTTATGGAGGTTTCTGTACTGGCGGGTGGGGGTGAGATGTGGATGTCAATGGTGATTACCTTATGGTCAGACCTGACATATGATGGGTTGACCACTGGTGTGGAGCATCTTACTCCCATGTTGGTAATGACCAGGTCTAGGATATTGGAGACCCTGGTTGGACAATGGATTAGTTGATCCAGGGGGGTGGAATGTATGACTTCCAGGAACCGTTGGTAAGTGGTGGTGGTAGATGAGTTGTTTTCACAGTTAATGACAGAGTTTTTGAAATCACCCAGTATTATGGTGTTTGTTTGTATCTTAATACTGTCCAGTATGTTTATAATGGTGTAGTGAGAACCTTGGGCCATGGAGGGGGATCTGTAGCAAGCTACAATTTGGATTTCAGTCTTACTTAGTGTTAGTTGCATCTGGGGATTATCAACTGCATTGTGTTGGAAACTAGGCTGGAAGTTTGAATGACATTGGTGAATATGGACACTCCTCCACCTGTAGTGTTGTAATCTTGTTGCCCAACATGTCTGATAAGGGTTGTAGGCATGTATTACAGGTGTGCTCTCTGGAGCATTAAAGCAGGTCCCAGTTACTGCACAGATATTGATGTTCCCCATTTGTAGGTGTGCCTCAAGAGAGTGCCTTTTTAGGTTTAGACTTCTAGCATTGAGTCGCATTACCATCAGTTTTGCATGCTTGTATCTGTTACAGTGGTGGTTTTGTCCTTTGAACCTTGCCTAGATAAGGCACTATGGGGGTGCCAAGAGCTGTAGCCAGTAATCTGAATCACAGGGGCAACACGTACAGGCCATCTCTGGCAGAGCATCATGGTTTGTACATCATGTCGTCCCAGGCAGACAGATACTGGATCACCATTGAATGACATCAGATGCTTAGCCACTTGTTGAAGTCATTGCTGTGTATATGTATATGTATATGTATATGTATATGTGTGAGTGTTTATATATATATATATATATATATATATATATATATATATATGTATATATATATATATATATATATATATATATATATATATGTATATATGTACACATATATCTCCATATATGTATGTGAATATGTATATGTCCATATATGTATGTGAATATGTATATGTGTATATATCTACATAGATATGTGGATAACTGTGTACACATATATGTTCACCATATGTCCAGGACATGGAGTAGAGTCCTACCTCAGTACCAATAGTCCCAACCCTGTAGTGCAAGGGGATGTCATGGATGTATTGTGGGTATATATGTAGACTGTTGCTACTTTCACAGGGGTGTCTTAACTGACATATCGGGGGTGGAAAGTCACATCTGCTGCAGACATGTGCACCATTGCCTATGGACAGACATCCTAGGGGCAGCATAGTGCAGTCCCACTGCTAGCACAGTAATGATCCTGTGGACTACAGCAGGGATATGACCACTATATGTGGACAGTCTGGCACTCTGTGGTCAGTCCAGAAGTGTACACATGTCCCCTTCATGTGAGACATGTGGGCCATGCCTCCCAATGTGGATGTTGCTAGCTATGTACATGGGTATAGCACAACAATACTGGGGTACATATGCCCACACAGTGAATGCATGCACACACGCCAGTCTGTCCAGACACATAATACCTGGTGCTGCTGAGTTCACATGGCCACATACTACCCAGTAGATAATGACATACATCTGTACAGCATACCACTGTTTTGTCAGAAATACACAACAGTTATGCTGGCCTGGCAGCAGTATGTCTTGCAAATAACTGGACATAACAGCACACTAGGTATTTACAGTAGGCTGCTAGGCATGTATAGGGGAATACACATGTACCTGCAATTATAGTGGGCTCGACATGCAGGTCACAGCACAGCATAGCATAGCAGACACCTGTGAGAAAATGCATACCCACATCCAATGTCAACACAGCCGCAGCCACATATGTTACACAAGCTTAACACTGGAGCAGCATGTAACATCAGACAGAACAGGACAGAGAACAATGGCGTCTACCACAGTCTGCACAGAGCCCATGGTTCGTAAGTGCAATACATATACAGTCGTCAATCATCCTAACTCAGGGGTCTGCAACCTGCAGCTCTGGAGCCACATGTGTCTCTTCAACCCTGCTGTAGTGGCTCCTTGTACCTCTGAAGATTAATGGACACTCTACTTTACAGCACACACACACACACACACACACACACACACACACACACACACACACACACACACACACACACACACACACACACACACACACACACACACACATCAAGCAATCCCAACACAGGAACACAATTATGGATATATGTTAGGTATTGTTCTTATAGTATAACTATATATGAAACCATATAATAGTATAACTATATATGAAACCATATATGCTCTGCTATCTTCATTGTAGGAGTCAGATAGCTGTTGTGCATTCCGATTAAATTTGTTCGGCGGGTGAGGGGTCAGGAATGGATCTTTGGATAGTGAAGGCTGCAGACCCCTGCCCTGCCTGCACAGACCACAGTACTTCATAGGTTCATAGGTTCATAGGTAGATACTAGACTATCTGCCCTAGGGCATTTATAAGCCTAGCCAGAGTGTATTTGGCCTCCGCCTCCCTATTAGATTAGCCTACTGTGCCTCTGTAAAGTAGGTCACAGAAGGTACCCTTTTAAGATTAGTTTATTGTGCCTCTGTCTAGCAGGGACACAGGAGAGATCCCAGGGGTGAATTTGCGATTTCCCATCCACGCGTCCAAATTTCGCTTGAAGAGGGTCAGCGAGGGGCTATGTCTAACATGAACTAGGATTCTATTCCAGTGTGAGGGGAGCCTTTGGGAAATTAATCTGTCCCTCCAGCATGTCTTATTTATTTTTGTGCTGAGGTTTAGGTCCCTGGAGCGTGTAGCTCTAAGGGACTTGGATTTTTTGAGGTGGAGCATGTCCATTAATTCTGGGTTTGACATGGCTTTGTACGTCAGGCATAGATCGCCTCTGAGTAGGCGGTAAGTAACTGAGTAGAGCTGGAGTTTCTTTAGTCGAGCTGCATAGGACATCTGTTTGTAGCCCATGATCCCCTTGGTGAGGTACTTTTGGGGTCTCTCCAGTTGTTGCAGGTGTCGGGTAAGGTACATCCCAAAAGGGGCATTGTATTAAATTATGGGCCTGATGAGTGGCAGTAGAGGCACAATGACCTCTCTTGATCTAGATGCGAACCCTTTCATGATAAGGTGGGCTATATAGAAGGTCTTTCTAACCACTTTGGCAACGTGATTATCAAAGGAGAGATTACTATCTACGTTGGTCCCCAAATCTCTAATTATTTCTTCCGTACTTAATGGATTACCACCTATGTGGTAATTTGTGGGCACCTTGTTTTTCCCAAAGGGGATGACTATGCACTTTTTAGCATTTAGCTTGAGGCCGTGGCTCTGGCACCAAGCATCCGTCTCTATGAGACCCTTTTGGAGGATGCTTGTGTCAGCTGGAAATTCGATTATGGCCCCCAGTTTGCAGTCATCTGCGAACTTTGTCAGCCATAATCCCCCCGTGTTAGCCTGAACCTCAGAGAAGTATATACCGAACAAGAGAGGTCACAGAACTGAGCCCTGTGGGATGCCACTTGTAACCGGTTTGGATTCGGACATTGCACCTGCGATTCTGACCATGTGGGTTCTATCTCTGAGCCAGTTTGCAACCCATCTTGTGATATAGGGGTTGATATTTAAGCTGGTAAGCTTATTTATGATGCCCGAGTGGGATATTGTGTTGAAGGCTTTTGTGAGGTCCAGGTAGGCTGTGTGGACTACCTTGCCCTCATCTATGGCTTTGGTAACTGTTTCAAAGAAATCAACTAGGTTTAAGAGGCAAGATCTGCCCTTAACAAAGCCGAATTGGGTAGGGTCCAGTGTCTGGAGACTCCCAATGTCTTTGTTTATGAGTTCCATGATAATACGCTCCATAGCTTTACTGACCAGACTAGTCAGGCTTATGGGGCGATAGTTCCGGGGTCCATTGTGGCACCACCTTTGTGGAGTGGGACCACTGTAGCTGTATGCTATTCTTTGGGTACATATCCTGTAGTAAGGCTAAGTTTGAACAGTGACTTAATGTGAGGGTTCAGTTCTTCTTGGAGCTCATGTAAGACATAGCCTGGGACACCATCCGGTCCCATAGATGCTGTGTTTTTTGCTTTGGAGAGGGCAGCTTTCACCTGTGCATCTGTGATGTCAGGGAGGTTACATTCAGTTGGGATAGGCATTTGCTCCTTTGGGGGGGAAGGGGGGAGGGGTTTGCGCTGAATCTGTCTGCCAGGATTTTGACTATGTCTGTAGGTTCAGTATATTTTGTACCGTTATGCAACAATTCAGAGCATATCTGGGAGTTTCCGCCCATGTTTCTGACATAACTAAAGAAGGCCTTGTGATTATCTTTAGTGTCTAGGGCAATTTTTCTTTCGAAACTGGCCTTTGATGATTTTATGAGGGATCGAAGTTTCTTGCTAATACTGATCAGAGATGCCTTCCCATTTTGGGATTTTGCTCTGTCATGTAGTAGCTTCCTCCTTCTGTTATATAGCTTATTTATGGCCAGGGTCCACCAGACCGGTCTCCTGTTTTTGGAGGAGTGAGTCTTGGTTTTATTTGGGATAGCATGATCCATGCATTCCTGCAGGTGCTCATAGAATGCATTTGTAAAGGATTCTGCGGATTGGGCTGTATTATCCTCTGGCCCAGGGGCTTTGAAGGATTCCACCTCAGTCTTGAGAAGTGCAAAGTTGGCTTTGGAGAAATTCTTTACAGTGATTTTCTTGGCTGGGGGTGGGGACGGGATATGGATGTCCAGGGAAATTTGTTTATGGTCTGATCTTACCAATGAGGGGTTTACCTCTGGTGTGGAACATAGAGTCCCCATGTTGGTGATGACCAGGTCCAATATGTTGTTCCCTCTTGTGGGAGTGGTGACCAGTTGTTCCATTGCGTTAGAGTTTATAAATTCAAGGAACCGTTGGGCGAGGGTGTTTGGGCTTGAGTAGTTTTCCCAGTCAATGTTTGGGTAGTGGAAGTCACCCAATAACATAGTGTTTGGAGAGACCTTAATATTCTCCAGTGTTCTCAGAAATGCCAAGTGGGGTTCCTGTAATAGGGAGGGTGTTCTGTAGCAGGCTACAAACTGAAAGACAGTTTTGCCTGCTGTTAGTTGCACATGGATGGTTTCCGATGCTCCGTGTAGTGCCACTGACCTGGAGGTGTAGGTATCTTTGATGAATATAGATACTCCCCCTCCTTTTGTGCTTCTGTCCGAGTTTTGGGGCCAAAATGCATGGTATGAGTTATAACCTGGTAGTGTTGGGGTGCTCTCAGGAGTCTTGAACCAGGTTTCTGTTACTGCACAGACATCGATTTTCTCCATACTGAGGAGAGTCTCGAGTGCATGCATCTTGAGGTTTAGACTTCTGGCATTGAGTAGAATTACCTTTCGTTTTTTTATCTTTGGGTTGTCTATGGAGTTGGGTTTGTCCTTTGAGCCTTGCCTAAAAAAGACACTATGGGGGTGGCAAGAGCCTTGGCCAGTATACAAAAGCCTAAGGGTGACAGGTGCAAGCCGTCCCTAGCGAAGCAACGTGGCTTGTCGAGCATGTCATCCCAGGCTGACAGACACTGGATCCCCTTTGAATGACGCCAATACTTTAGCCAATTGTTGAAACTGATCATTTTGTCTTTATACTGTGGCATCATTCTTGGTGAGGGCAAGATGCTACTCAAGGTCAGGGACATATCAGCCTGGGCTACATGGTCAGAGAGCTGCTCTATCTCTCTTTTC